>NC_034409.1:37402659-37682572 GCF_002078875.1 Numida meleagris | reverse complement strand
TTCCCTTCCCTTCCCTTCCCTTCCCTTCCCTTCCCTTCCCTTCTCCTACTAGGGCATAGAAACAGAGTTACCCCAAAATTGTCACATTCTTTTTATTAGGAAGAAGTAAGAAAGGGAGTAAAATGAAGCTCATTTTCGTTTTTGTCTTGGCAGCCGTTCTCACTAACTGCAAGCCTGCCTATATTGTAAGATGCTGCAGTAATAATTCTGACAAATTTCCTATCTCCTAAGCTGCATCAAAATGTCCACTAAAGTACTAATAATTTGATAGTTGGAATTTAGATATATTTCAGGGAATACGATAAACATACTCAAAGCTTGACAGCCCAGACTACCCTTCCATGTATAGGGAACAGAGCAGAAATATATCTTTTCTACTGGAAACTCTTTGGAGAAGGATTGCCTTTAAACTTATGAATTTTGAGTGTTTAAATGTCTTGCTGGTTTGGAAACAAACATTAAAAAGCAAAATGCATGCACTGCTGAGAGGAGGTGTGTCTGTGAGTACACCAGCACTGAAAATCCAAACTTTTATTCTAATTGTTCACCTTTCTACTTATTTCTTGAATGTATGAAATCCTAAATTTTAACAGCGCTAAGCTGCTTCTCCGTTTTCCCTCTACATCCTTTAAACATCAAAGAGCTTGTCTATTTTTGTGTCTCTTTTACTCCCATCTCATCAATGCTATCCTCCCCTAGTGGCAATATTAATTCAGAATCCTTTGACAGGAAGTTTTAAAGATGCGTATGTCAGAGGAAGCTGAAGCATCACCATAGTATTATGCAAAAAGGCCTATTGTAAAATAAATCCCTATGCCACAGCAATTTTAGCTTCTCGTTTAGCCATTTATACATGATGTGCTATAATCATGGTGAAGGCATAACTTACTGTTGGACTGATAGATTCCATACAATCAGTGCATTGTAAAATATGATGAAAATCAAGTTTTATTCTGGCAATTCAGCATTACATGACAATAGAGCCACTGCTCCACAGTCCTTTCTTTTCTCTGCTGACTGAATCTGCTTTTCCCGGAGGTTTTGAGATGCAGCCAAGTTTTGTCGACAGTCCTTCTCAGGAGCTATTCTCCATCTGACTGAAAGAGCATCAGCTGGCTTCCTGACCTTTGCACATGGAATTCCCCTGTGGCTCTAAAAGGATGAGTCACATGAAGCATTCACGCCACCACAGAACGTTATTCCTTTTCCCCTTCTGAACAGAGATTTGAGGTTGCAAAAGCCAAGCTGGGGAAGGTCTTCTCTGACAAGTTACACCTGCCTCTTTGGCAAGATCCACACTCTGCCATCCTAAAACCACGGCAGCCACTGCTGGCTCTTATGCCTAGTCGCCAAGCTCCAGCCTGCCAGCCTCACTCAGCCTTCCACCTGAGGCTTCCCGCCTATCTGTCCAGGACTGGATCATCAGGAAAACAAAGAATTCTGATCTAATCCCTCACCCTAAAGAAAGCTTTTTGTGCAAATCAAAATTTATGTATTTTCATAATATTCCTGGACCCATTTCAGGAAAAGATCTTGTATGATCTTTTGTGTGGTTTAGGAAGACAGACAGTGGCCCATTTACATTTTTCTTTACAATAACTCCAGAATTTTTGTGATGCTAAATAATTTTCATACTGACAAGTGGTAACATAGAAAAGTTTCAGAGCAGCAGTACAAAGTGCTTAAATGGAAAGTGCAGGTGCAGTATGACAAATGGAAACCATTGAAGACACTGACACATATTTAGAGATGGTATCTTCGTAAAACAAACCGACAATTTCTATTGGTGGATGGAAGCACATTGCGAAGGCCATGTACATCTCTATTTTATCAGAGGAAAAATGACTTTTTTTTTTTAAATCCAGCAATTCCTTTTTCACTCTGTTATAGATACCAATCCCTGAACAGCAATGGTTCATAACAACATGGAAGCAACCTGTTTTTACAAGTATATGTCAAAATGTATACACATTTCTTAAAAAACAGCACCAAAAGCAGATACCGGATAGAATGATTAAAGCAGAACGTGGATTCTCAAGGGTTCCTCCGTAGCTCCTCTAAAGAACTGAAGGACACTACAACATTTCTTGAGAGAGTTTGCCCTACTTTTCCATCAAAACATTCACTGCATTTGGCTTAATTGCATAGTCTGACATTTGCTGTCCAAAATCCATTTTCTCTGGCCAAAATTCATATCATAATTTATAATATCATATCAGATCATAGCAATCATACTGTATTATATTATACCATATTATATCATATGGTACTTTGCATATTAAAATCTCTGCAGTTTTTGCTTCATTCTTTATTCTCAGAAAAGTGATATATAGAATGCATTTTGTGACGTAATTACTATAAATATATAGAAGTAAAAAAAAACATTTAATACTGATTGTGAAGTCTGAGACCATTCAGATCTATCATGAATGCAAGTTCTAAAATCATGGACTGGTTTTCTGTGCATAAACTTCACTTTTGAGATTAACAATTTGATGGTTACGCCCACTCAACAAGCAACTATAATTTAGGTCAATATCACTGAAGGATTTGATGGTTAATGGAGGACAGTCAGAACATTTATTTCGGTTTTTGTTTTTTATATTCTGTAAGTTGAAATGTTGTTAATCATTCCAAAAGAATCTCTCACTTTGAGGCGTAGTTTAAGCTGAGTAACAAATCCTTCAAATGTCATGAAGTCTTCTGCCACAATACCGCTACCTAATGATTTAAATGGATGCTGCACAAAAACTTTTAAGGGCATAAATAAGAACTAGTACACTAAAGCAGTACAAGTGAACCCAAAATATCTGTGTTTATAGTATCATCAAGATATAGCAGCAAGGTTTTTGTTATAAAAGTCCTACTTCACTACTCATTTCAAAATTGTCTACACATGAAATTTAAAATGTAGTTGAGAAAGAATATTTACAGTTGGAAATTACAATCACAATCTCCTACATCATCTGATCAACTGCACATATTATTCTCAAGGCAAAGGCAACACTACTTTCTAGCCAAATTTATGAGGGGAAAAGACATGGACAAATATATTTGAAAAGCCAATTAATTGTAACATACTCTAGTAACGAAAGAAAAAGAGTTGAGTTTGTTTGAAATTGAAAGAGTAAGCCTCACCTGACATCATTTTGTCCTAAGTATTGAAATCTTTGATAAACACAGCATAGCCAGCTGGTCAGAAGAGGTGATTCTCCCACTGTATTTAGCAGTGGTGCAACCTCATCTTGAAAATTCCAAGCTCCATGATAGAAATGGTCATGGTCCTTGAAAGCATCCAGAAGAGGGCAATGCAGCTGGAAGGCATGTCCTGTGAGGAGAGGCTGAGGGCACTCAGACTGCCCAGTCTGGGGCAGAGGAGGACAAGAGACGACCTCACTGCTCTCTGCAGCTCCTGAGGAGGGGAAGCAGAGGGAGGTGCCGGGCCCTGCTCTTGGGAACTGATGGCAGAACGGGAACAGCACAGAGCTGCCAGGGGAGGGTCTGGCTGGGCAGAAGAAAGCATTTCTGAGCTGTGAGGGTGGTCAGACAATGGGACATGATTCCTACCAAAGTGGTTGATGCCCCATGACTGTCAGTGCTTAAGGCAGATTTGGACAAGGCCCTCAGTAATGTGCTTTAACTTTTGGCTAGCTCTGAAATGCTCAGGCAGTTAGAAATGACGATCTCTGAAGGTCCCTTTCAAGTGAACTATCCTATCCTATCCTATCCTATCCTATCCTATCCTATCCTATCCTATCCTATCCTATCCTATCCTATCCTATCCTATCATAAACCTGATGAAATTGGTGAGTAATTCCAACAAGATAGTATGTTTGTTTGGGGCTAATTTTTACTGAAAAATAAAGCTCTAATGCACTGATTTTTATCAGGATCAAATGAAATTACAGAAGTAGACAGCATATGTCCAAGAATTTTGAGTGAATTTGGGGGAAAAACTGGCATTTCTTTCAAGCTGAGTGACAGCTTGTAGGAGGTTTTAGCATTTTTTTTAAGCATTTAGTTTTTTTAAGCATTTAGAGTTTGCTTGGCTGAATGAGAGAACAATGTTAGCAGAGAAAAAAATATTTCTTTCTCGTCACTTTTAATTAACTCAGACCACTTCAATAAATACTGTGACTTGGCAGTATGACTTGAAATTGACAGAAACATAAATGAATTAAAAACTGGCTGTGTTTTTGTGGCTCAGGTCCACAGTTACTCGTTTACCACAAAAATGAAAATATTTAGCTTATATTTATAGGCACTTTAGAAATAGCAAGCTAAATTCTGTTTTTCTGCCACAGTTACTCTGATATTAATAAGGGGGGACCTACACAAACTGCTTGAGAAATCTCTGTTATGCATATCAAGATACTTCATGGCCCAAGGTCAACAAAAGCAGTCCCAACAGAAGAGTCCTAGTAGAGGTGATCTTCATTTGGAGCATGCAAAAGGTGAGACTGTCAGTATGTGACATATGCAGAGCTACCCTGGATTGCCTGTGGCTGAGGCATCTAGGACTCTCCATACATTTTATCTCAGAGCAACTCAGAATTAGGCTAGTAGAAATACATGAATACATTTCTTAGACCACCATTTTTGGAGGATATCAAGCTGTAAAATTTGTGAACATCTCTCTCAGGCAGTTGGTACCCGTTTCTTAGAATTATATATACCCCACAGCATGATTGCAAGCAATTTTTATAAGCAAATATTACAAGAATACAAATATAAAGGACAAGAACAAAGATTCATCACTGGCTTATTTTTGACACAGAACAGTACAAGATCGTTAAAACTGTGGGAATAGAGCATTCATGTGCGGCTGCTTCCCTAGAATAGTGTTCCAGCAAGTTGAGGTTCAGGAATTTTCTGAATCAAGAAGTGTTGCTTTTTTAGGTAATAGTCTTGAGTGATTTCTATTTCCTTTATTTTTCTGCTGTTCTTTGAACTCATATAAGGATAACTTGTACGTTTTAGAAATAACAAGACTATCAATTCTGTTCTAGAGAAACAACATTGAGAAGAGGTGCAAATGGCTTCAAGCTTCCCTCTACCAAACTGCAATAACCACTAAGTTATTACATCTATAAGAACATGGACAGTCCAAGAACAACTAAGAAATTCAGAGCTCTAAATTTATGGCCTGCAAATGATGATTATGATCTGCAAATCCCTTGGCAGACTGAACAAGCTTTGGAATGACATGATCCAGAACAGAGAGTATACAGAAATTTGATGTAACATAATCCTTATGCAAACACTGTGGGTAGTGCTGTCAATAGTCAAACAAACAGTAAATTTGAAGGTTGGAGATAGGACTGTAATGCCTTGCCATTCCCAGTAGATCAGTGCTCAATAATATTGACAGTGACCTGGGATTCTATGTGAATAAAGAAAAAAACTGTTTTTGCCCACTGATACCAGATCGATATGTGGCAAAATGTCTTTGTCTGGAATTCTCTGTAGAAGTACATAGTCAAAGAAGCCAACTTTCAAAAATGTCTTTGTTGGTAACACTGCTTTTCTATTTTTTATTCAATTAAAGCAAGCTCCTTGCTTTAACTGCATCCTTAGGTGTGGTGATTCTTATGATCACTCTCAAGCACGCTATTGCAAGTGCAGTAACTCTCTCTGCATGCTTCCATGGTGTAGATGACTATATCTGAGTTCTCTTCTATGTAATTACTACAGAAAAATGAACATTTTCTGTACATCATTTCATTCATCTCATCCCAAAGTCTAAAATAGATGAGCTGCTCCCTAAATGTGCTTTTTTGTTGTTGTTGCTGTTTTTGTTTCTCTCTTTCCACTGAGAATAGCCTGATTAAATGTAGAGATCTAAATTTAGAGAAATCAATTCCCACCTAAGATACTAAAAAGAAGAGAAAAGTAGTGGAAAGGTCCCCCAGATAATTTGTTTTCAGTCTCATTTCAATGTATGAAGTTTCAAGACATAGAAGAAGGCAGATAAAAGCATAAGTTTAACATCCATACAGAGGAAACTTATCTTCCTTTCACCATTCATTTTCAGAGTCGGCATTGGGTTTTGCAGAGAAACTGGTCATACACCAGTACCTTATTTTTTCATTAATAATGGTCATTTTGAAAGGCATACAGCTAAAACACACAGAAATACCAGTTGTCACATCCCTCTGATGCATTATTGACCAGACTACGTCATTAACATTTTAGCTCTCTGCAAGTATTACAGCAATTTCCCAGTTCTGCACTGTATACTAGTTGGACAAACCAAACAAATACCAGCCTTTTTGTATTGGACAGTGCTAGGATAGTCTTCTCTTTGCAGTTCTCCATTATATTGAAAACTCTAGTAATACTGGACACAGGAATAAGCCTAAATGAACCAACTGGTGCTTCCTGAATAAATCAAGTCTGTTATAAGACACATTACTTGAATTAAAGTGAATATATAAGAGGATAATATAAATTCCACGGCAATGAAACAATTTTCTTAAATTGTTTTGGAAGAGTCATCCTCACTATGTTAACTACTACAACAAAGCCTATCTTAATCATCAATTCTAACATATTTTCTAGGCTAACTTGACAAATATTCATTCTTTTCTCAATAACCAACTTCCATTTCTCCACACATTTTTAAGTCCAATAATTTTCTAAGATATTTGCCTCTTTACAGAAGCAATAATTAGTTCTGTTGCATCTTTTTCTCTTAAATCTTAAAAGACTTGACAGGAAAAACTGAAATTTATTATAAACACTAATACTCATTTATGCTAATAATATTGCTTTAGGAGGAAGTCATACTAGCAAATTCCAATGTAGTAAGCAAAACTATAAAGATTAGTCTAATGTTTTATTTCAGCTACTCAATCCTACAATTATTCACTAACTGGGATATCAGTGTAAGAATTATGTTGCTAATGTTCTCTAAGAGTCTTCTTTAAAAATAAATAGATTTTAATTTTAGCATAAGGCCTCATGTATACTATGACTAATAACTAAATAAAAATTTTGATTCTCTGTCAGGTAACATTATGTACAATCTTTATATACATATGTATGTATATATATACTAGTTGAGATTTCAAACTGAGACCAAGAGTACTTTAGAAACTTAAAAATAGTTCCCAAATGTTTACCGGCACCATGCTGAAAATTCTTTAAAAATATTATTTTCTAACATTTTTTTAAATCTCCTCTATTGAAAACTTAATTCACTTTCTCCATCTTCAGTGAGATGATTGCAAAGACTCCAAATCTAGTTGCTACATTCAGTTACAAAAATAGTGCTTTCTTTCTTCCTCCACACACAACTTTTCTTCTGATAAATAGAGTTTGTAGGCACGGTGTGGAATACACATTAATTTTGAGAGCTGGGAAGGATAAGATTCAGTTCTAAATATGCACATTAAAATTCTGGCTCATCTCTGCATATTTGTATTTATATGTAGTTCTCCTCTGCATATATGTATTTATATGTAATTGTCCTTATTAATTATAAAATTTTTGAAGCTTAACATTTTAGATCCATATGTTGTAAAGAAAATAATGAAGAAAATAAGCTCATATTTCCTCGTTGCAATTCATTAAAGATCTTGATGTAAAATATAATTGAAGTCTTTAGACTGCCTTTGTGAAATACCATACTGATATTTTGTAAAACCTTATGTGTGATTCTGCAGTGCTTCCTTCCCCTTTTTCCTCTTTTCTGCTCTCTTCTGCTCAATACTGCCCTCCTTTTGTCATTGTCTATTGCAACAGTTTACCCATATCTTTGTCAGAACACAACTCTTCAAAATTTGGCCACAGTTATGAGTACTGTGTCTTTTGAAACTATTCCTTAAGTCACAAGTGGGCCACCGCTAATTATTGGTGCATATAATTAAATATGCAATTAAATACTCTAGAGAATTTAAGTAATACCAGAAAATTAGCAAGCAAGATTATATTTATTGAATATATTAGCTATGTAATTTATAGTCAAAGCAAAGCTTGACTAGTGGAATTAACCACAATTAGTAATTGGTATTTAACTTTTTCACAAAAGTTTCAGAGAATTTGGCTTTGGTCTCTAATAGTTCAGAGCTTTAATTTGCTGATTGTTAGTGTAAACAAAGGTTTAGAAACTTTTTTAAGCCTGGGACATGAAATGCCAGGAGCTTATTCTGTAGAATGCATCAGTTGTTCAGGAGATACTAGTCACTCATGAAGTATAGTAAATCTCACATGGAACATGTGAAGGAGAAAAAGAGAGATTACATTTAAATAAGGAAAACCTGATGAATTCAGTATCTTCTCTTAGCAGGAAGCAAGGGGAAATTTTAATTCCTCAGAAAGTTTCCTTTATAAAATAGCCTGCTACCAAAACCAGATTTACTGCTAAATATTTTGAGATGGTCTAAGATCCTTACAATAATAAATTAGTTGTATATTTAGACTCCTGCCCTCACTTCCTCTCTGCCCCACAGATACTCCTCTTTGAATTACTGTTGTTTTGGATACTGACAAGAGATACTAACTGATGAATCTGGTCATCACAGATTGTTTGTAGAGCAGAATTTATCCTTATTTTCTGAAGAGTTGAAGAGTGACAGAGGTAAGCATAAGAGGTCTTTGAGTTCTAAAGGATATTCCACCTCACATTCCTAGGAAAAAATACCACCATAGGTATCACAACACTTGCAGTTTTGTCTGTAACTTTCAGGACTTCATCTTTTTAGTGCATTTAATAGCCATGGCTCGCTGGCATTTTTTATTGCACTAGAACCATTACAATAATATTCACCAGCAGTACTTTTATGACCTACAAATGTCGCATTTCTGTAATATATACAGAATTACAAGCTGAAATCTAAAACATCTATTGGCAATTTAACAATACTTGAAGATATGCATCTACCAGACAAATCATCAACTCTGACTGCTACATCGCGACGCTGACTAAGCTGAAGGCTCGATCTTCCAGAGTCAGGCCAGAGAAGAAGAAAACCCTTTCTTGCAACACAATAACTCTTTGCCCCATACCAATTTGAAGACCATGGAGCACACAGTCAATCTTGGCTGGACTGCCCTACCACATCCTCTGTGTAGTCCAGATGTGGTGCCTTCTGACAACCATCTGTTTGGGCTGATGAAGAACGGACTGCATGAGCAATATTTTCCTAGCAACAACACCATCATAGCAGCTGTGAAACAGTAGGTTACCTCCACTGGTGCAGATTTTTATGAGCACAGCATGCAAGCTCTTGTTCATCATTGGCAAAAATACATAAGGGTGGTGATCATTTTGAAAAACAGTGTTTTGCACCTGAGAGTTTGCTCTATCAAAAAATGTTATTGTGCTATTTCTGTCTGTTGTAGTTTCCATGGAAATCATAGAATTATAGAATCACCAAGCTTGGAAAAGACCTCCAAGATCATCCAGTCCAACTGTCCACATACCACCAATATTTCCCCACTAAACCATGTCCCTTAGTACAACATCTACACATTTCTTGAATACCTCCAGGGTGGTGACTCAACCATATCCCTGGGCAACCCATTCCAGAGCCTGAACCGCTCTTGTGGATAAGAAATTTTTCCTAAAATACAACCTGAACCTCCCCTGGCACAACTTGACGCACTCCCTCTTGTCCTATTGCTAGTTACACAGAAGAGGCCATCGCCCATCTTGCCACTACCTCCTTTCAGGCAGTTGTAGGGAGCAACAAGGTCTCCCCTTAGCCTCCTTTTCTCCAGACTGAACAATACCAGCTCCCTCAGCCGCTCCTGTTAAGACTTGTGCTCCAGATCCCCCACCAGCTTCAATGCCCTTAAATGAAAGAGTAAACAAATTAAAGGCTAAAGGCAGGTAGCTTTATGTATGAAAGAAAATACTGTAATACAGGAAGCCCATTAGAGAGCTATTTCCTGGGGACAGGGGTGATAACAGTATATATATATTCTGACTTTTTTTTTTGTTTTCCTCCATTTTGCTCAGTGTTGGATGCAGGATGACCACATGTAGCTTTGAGGTCAGCCACATTAGTGAAGCAATTGGAAGGCAGACCTCCCTTGCAGCATTTGCATATGAAGACAGATATTACTCAGATATCTTTCTTTGACTTTGTACTGAAATGAGAGGTACATGGATGCAAGAAGTCCAAGCTACAGCCTCAGAAAGAGCAGTGGTCACTGGAGCATTGCTGATCAACCACTTCAAAGACTCATATCATGTCTTTCCTCCCAAAAGTCATCTATTTGCAGTAGTAATAGCTGGCAGGATCTGACTGTTCAGAATCACTGGCACCTCACCAGGAAACTGAAAGTCTATTTAAAGTGGATTTGGACGTATTGTAAACAAAGCAGAATATATCACGCTTTAAAGTCAAGGACAACTGTCAGTTCTGCAGAGGGGCTAGATGAGGCAAGAAGGACTTACACAATTGCTTGGAACTGTAAACATTCAAAGCTAATAAGAAAAGAGGCCCAGCAGCAATGAAATGTGAGATTAGCCAGACAGCAATTATCCCAGTAATAATATGGTATATGTTTCTTCTTTACTGCTCTTGTGTGGATTACAAAATGGATTCTAAAGCAGAGCAGGATAAGCCTGGGAATACTGTACTTATATTCATTATAAGAGCCAGCAGGAAAATCTGCAGAGACTTCTGCCTCACTGAGGCCATTGCTTGGCCTTACAGACAAGAAACAATAGCAACAAAACATTAAAGGCTTAAGAAGGAAGAAATAAAATTGGAAAAAAAAACATGCTAGATTTTCCTTGTTGAGTTCAATTATTAAGTGGACCAGATCATATTTTTTTTCCTCTGCATGTAAAAGATAAAATAGTCTGCTTCTGCTCTATCGTCTTTCCCTGTATCAACATAATTACTCAAAAACCTGAGCGCTGAGGAATCATCTCTGACAGAATATTTACTGGAAAGAAAATTTTATTGAAAAAAAAATTTACAATTTTGTTTGATCTCCAACTAACACATTCCATTTCTCTCTCAAACTTTGGTTAATGTCAAAACAAAGGATGATCAATTGTAGTCTGTGGTTACTGACTTTCCCTCATCTTTTCCTTTGTTTTATTCTCAGAGTTCTAAAGGTCACAGCAACCCAGACATCATGTCAATTTATTTTCATCCCGTCTGTTACTACCTGTATACAAGCTTTTCTTTTCCGATTTAGTTTATCTGTTGCCAAAGTACTGCTTATTTCCTCCCAAGTTGTAAAAAAAAGAAATCATGAAATAATAAAAAGATCAACTTTGGAAAAAATGGATGTACACATATACAATCCAGAATGTTTGTTTTGTTGAATTTTAATCTCAGCATCCACTATTCAAAAAATTTTGATCTAAAAGTCACCATCTTACAGTGCAGAATGCTCCCTTTTTTTTCCTGAAAAAGAATTATGAATCTAAACATTATTTATTTTATTCTTTTCTCTGTAAAACTTAGAGTTTAAAGGTGGTGGAATTTTGAGCAAATTTCAGTTTATCTGCAAAAATTTTGTCAATTTTCTGGTACTGTAGTTGGTAGAAAATACAGCATCTATTAATCTGTAATCAATGAAAAGAGCTGGAAACAAAATGTGCAAAAGTCAACAGATGCAAAATATAGATGGAGAGCAATTGGTGCACTGCCTAATGCTTTGCACCTATAATTAAGAAGCTACTTTGTCTTAATTTCCTTCTTTCTCTCTTAACAAGATTGTTCTTCCTGCTTTGTAAGTGACATAGTACCAAATAGGCACTAAGGTCCATCTCAGGTAAGTGTTCAGCTTCTTCCCCTGGCAGCAGCCCTTGCTGCTGTGGGATGTCCTTCCAGGGCACAGTAGTGCCACATCTACTGTGTCAGCTCATTCTTTGCCATGTTATCTCATCGGCAGAACTTGCTATCATTTCAGTTCTACATTCATATACTAGCATACAGGGGGCGGTGAAATCTCCAAGTCCTATTCTTCTTGGATATAACTGTTGTACTGAATGAGATTATCACCCATGGAGCTAAAGCTCTGAGAAAACAAGTCTCTCCTCTCATGCTTAAATATATCTGATTTGTAGTTCTTAGTCTTTTAGAGGCCTTGTCCCTTGCCACTCTGACAGGGAATGAAAAATTGTGACTTTCTCAGCATTCATTACATGGTTGTAGAGTCTCCTCTGGAGATATTCAAGACCCACCTGGACACTTTACTGTGCAAGCTACTGTAGGGAATTGCTTTAGCAGGGGTTAGACTAGGTGATCTCCAGAGGTCCTTTCCAACCCCTACAGTTCTGTGATTCTGTGATTCTCTAAATCCCCTGGAAGCATCTAGCTGGAGAGCTTAATAGCAACAAGGGGATGACTGAGATCTCTTAATGTGACTTTCTTCCCAGAAGTCGGTAATAGTCTTGCTTTCACTTGTGAGACCTGTCTAAGAGGTTTTATAAAACCATGAGAGTCAGATTAATTCAAATTCTGGATTCTAGTTGTGTGAGAACTGCAACTGCCTCCAGGCTCTAATGCTGGCTGTCAAAAATCTTTCTGTTTTCAAAATAGTAATAACGATAAGCATAATACAGAAAAAATCTTTTAAATCCAGTTCTCTCATTAAAGGAACACTGCAAATTTTGGAAATGTAAACTGTGGGAGAATAAAAATTTCACAATGGTATATAAGGTAAAAACAAAAGTGAAAACAATGAAACCACCTTAGGACATTCAAAAGAACTCCCCATTCAGTACCCCAGATGCCGAGACCACAGCCTGAAACCCAGATTTCTGTATTATGCAGCCAGATCACCCCAGTCTTGGCTGTTTGCTTACCTTCCAATCAGTTGTTTAGTGAATTATTAAATATAGAATGATTTCAGGTGCTCTCTGCCTCTATTTTCCTTTCCTTCCTGATAAGTTTATAAGTTTCAACATTCATTTTGCTGTGACTCAAAAGTAACATTTGCAGTGGAAAAAAAAGAAATGAGTTTCATAAAATAATCTCTGAAATCTAATTGTCACTGTCAGTTACAATAAAAATGTCTCCTTTACTGCCTAAAACCAGAATGGGGAAAAGGCTCTTAAACAATTGAATTATATTGACATAGCAAGTCACTGAAAGCACTAAGTAATTAGCTTAGTGGTATTGCTGTAATGTACTACAGTGCAAACACGTAATTTAGACACTTTCTGGTCTTTAAAAGATACTTGAACATTTTCTATTTTGTTTTCTGCAGATTTGAAGTCAATAGAATAGCCACCAACTTACTGAAAACAGCATTTTGCCAGTGCTGATGCTTTTGAAAAATCTCATCCTCAAAGCAGTGTAGAAATAATTGGGTAAGTGTGTTGGCATGGACCAGGGATGGAAAACCTAATTGCTTTTTAACACCACCTAATGGGATGTAATGGACTAGATTTAATTAGTATCTCTGAGGAATTGCTGACCAGAATAAAAGAGACCATTACATTCTTAAGAAAACAGGTATTTATAGAAATATATATATAATAGAATCAAAGCCAAAATTACATATTTAACTCCTCAGCAGAGATCTCTGGGTATTTAAGAAAACTTAAGATTCTAATAGAAAATGTTGCACAATGTCACTTTTCCTCCAACAACCAGTACAGAACAGGGATGGAACTTGTGATTTATACAACTTTACTTGGAATACTTACAGTTGGTAAGGTTGTTATGATCAGCAACAATACTGTGATCAGAATGCCTACTTTCACTTTGCAGTTGGAATTGTAGTCTTTGAAAGATTTCGTAGTTTGAAGATTCATTTTGCTTGAGAAAAGAAAAGGTCTTCTGCTAGTGCAGACTATTCTATGTTTTGGATCAAAGCAAAATGGAACCTTAAAAATCATGTTGCCTTCCCTACTTCCCTGTAACCAGAATTGTAGATTTTAATAAATTATTCAATTTATTTGATTCTTCATTTGTTTTGATTTTTTACATAATGATTAAAGAAAATAAAAGTTTTATTTAAGCTGTTTTGATTTTCTCTAAAAAACTTGCCAACGTAAAAATATAGACTTCTTTGATGTGTGTTTTGATATTAGTTAAAAAGATTTTGAGTACAAGTGGTTATATAAAATCCAAAACTCCTTTCTGTAAATCTTATTCTATACTATTTACCAAATCAAGAGAAGACTTAAATCAAGTACTTCTGATTCTCATCAGCCTTGGGATAAAGCTTTACAAGGTTGGGGGAAAATGCATTCTGACAATTATCTTGTTATGGATATGTGTTTTCTGTAAAATTATTTTTCTACTAGTGCTAGGAATATGGCTAACTTACTGGGATTTGGCTTGAAAATAAAAAAGCTCAATTTTGCATTTTAGCTTCTCTAATTTATGCTACATAAAATTATTTATGTTGCTGAAAAATAGTACTTTTTAACTAAATTATCAAATATCTGGAGAGGAACAAAAAACACATTATCATTTCTCCCATGTACTGTCCTTCCAGGCAATTAGCCTTTTCTTAATTATTCAATGATTGCTAAGCTTGAAATCAAAGATAAACAAAGTTGGGCCCCTTCTATCTTAAGTTTCGCTCCAGTGTGTTCTCAGCTTAATTTCTTCTCACTAACTGGTAATACTCCACTTCTTTGCACCTTTGGAAGTGAAATAAAGGAAATGAAGATTCAGTAAGAAGCTAGTATTATAGCTCCCCACAATAGCTAGCTAGTCTTTATAGCTTGGTCATTTACTTATTTCTCCATGGTGGTTTATTTTTCACTGTAAATAAAGGCCCAAGTGTTAATATAGCTGTGGGAGAGAGGATGAAGAAAATGGAGTCAATTCTACTGGAATATGAGATACAATCTTTAACTTTTTATATTGTGAGTTTAGAAGGCAGGATGGTAAAGTACATTAATTCTTCTTCACGTTTCCCATTGAAAAAAAAACAACACCAAACAATATCTAGGTGTTGAGGTTTTTGTTTGTAATTTTTGTTTGTTTTCTTGTCATCTGGCTATTTCCAGTGGAATCATTTTTAAACAGAATCTACAAACCCTGACTGTCATGGGCAACCAGTGCCAACAACTAGCCTGAGACAGTCCATCACTCTGCATTTCTCTGCTAGACATAGATGAATAATTCTAGTTTGGGTGCAGAGCTCTTTTTGAGCTGGTTAAAACAGTGTAGCTGGATTTGGATGCATGAAGTGGCCTTGCAGGCTCCTGCACCAGTCCCTTTCTGAAAGCAATAATAATAACAATACACATTTTCTTCTGAATGAAAAGATTACATATTATCTCTGCTCATGCACTTCTATGAAAAGCTTATATTCTTCCTGTACACTTAAAGATGCTTACTGGCTATTCTCATCTAACAAATTTGTAAAGGTTTTCACAAACTTGCATTTATCATGTAGGCTAGACTTTTTTTTTCATTGCTTTAAGATGTCCTATTACTCATGAACTTATGAGGCATAAGTGTTCATTCTGCATACCACCCACACAACACATTTTAATCACATCATATACAACATATTTTTGTTCATATTTTGACTATTTCCTTCTTTAGTTCTATGGAAGTGGTCGTCGTCGTTGTTGTTACTGGCAGACTACTGACACTACCAAAAGGCAGAATTCAATTTATTTGTCTCCTCTTTTGAAATGCAGCTAGCTCACTAATTATCATCCTTTTCTTCTATCTGTAAATGCAGTCAGTCTCACTGAAGTCCTGTATATGCTCTCACCAACTTTACAGAGACGGGATAAAAGCAAACCCAAAAGAAAGTGCTACTCCTGAAAATTGGCTCAAGCTTATTTGTTAGTGTACTTGGAACTCTGGAGAAAATAGTTAAAAGCTTTTCAATATAAATGTTTAAGCTACAAACTGAATCAGAACATTTTATTTTTGTTGTTTGGTCTCTTTTCTGCACTCCTTTTTAAATGGCTAGTGGGTTGCAGTGACTGAGCTCTCTATCTGGAGTGATGATAGTAAATGATATGTCATCATTCTGATAAGAGATTTAATTATTTCTCCTTATTTGTCATCTTCCACCTATGAAGTATCACACTACTGCATTTTTATCTTTGATTACACAAACATTTATCCCTGAAAAAGGGACTATACGTGGTCATTTCTTCCATGTTTTTGAATAGAGGCAGTCTTTTCATTCCTCATTCTAATGTGAATTGTAGAATCAATAAAAATACTCAAGATATTAATCAAAGATCAAGTTGTTACAGAAAAGAGAACTAATTCCCCAAACCTGCATACTCATTTCACCAATGGTATTTATTGAAGTAATACATCGCACAATGCATTCTACTGAGAGCAAGGCATTTAAAATGGAGTTATGTATTGATCTGAAAAGAATTAATCTTTTTATAAATGATTCTGGCTTTCATTATGAACTTCTTGCTCTTCATTCCCTAATGCACCAAAGAAACAAGCCCAGTAGCTGTTATCTCCTGCCCTCTCCATTGTTATGTTTCATCTAAAAATGTATGACAGTGGTTAAAAATGTTAACGAATTGCAGTGTAACTTATTCTATGCCTATCGTTTTACATATAATCCTACTGAATAGATTTGCAAGACTGAAGAATGAGCAAAGTTCCATTCCATAAGATGTATCAAGAAGCTGTAAGACCAGCAATTTTTACCTTGAATTGTTATCCAGAGTTTAAGGGTAGAAAAAACCATCAGGTGATTTAGCTTAAGCTTTATTATTTACATTAACTTTTCACAAGAGTGAAGCTGCAGTGTCATGTACTGTTGATAGACTGAGCAATCCTTTTTGGATGTGGTCTCAGCCATGTTTTCTCACTCTACATTTTTGCTTGACTAGAAATCTGAAGTATAGTGACAAATCTGTTTTCTCTGGCAACTCCAGAACCAGTAATTCTGATATATCTCACATAACAGCTATGGTGCATGTACACATGCATATGTTCACGTATAATATTCATAGGCATTATACTTCAGAAGCAACTTGGAAGTCTGTATAATTGGGAGCTCCATCAGAGGATAGAAATTATAGTGGAGAATAGATTATCTTAATGAATGAATCCCTGTCTGCAGAACAAAGTAGAAACAAAAGCATAGTCCCTGTAGTCTAACCCAGGAATTTTCCTTTTCTGGATCAAAATCTGCATCTCCATCTGAGTATTTGACCCAGAAGATGTTAAACATTATGTTATCTCTTACTGTACAAGTCTAAAAAGTAGGGCTTTCCTAGCTCTGTGACCCCTCACCTGAAAGGCAGTGATGGGAAATGAAGTATAAATTATATAACTAGCTGTATACTATCAGGAAAAGATACATCTTCCCACGTACAGGAAGCTACCTGAAACTCTGAAAGTCCAATAAAAAAATATAAATGTAGACAACTCACTCCACAGACTCCAAGGTTGGAAGGCATATGTTTGTTTTTCATGTAGACTCAGTTCACAGGACTTCTCACAGACTCGACTAAGGAATGTCTTTAAATGGATTTTTGTTACTTCAGAAAGTGGTAATTTTTACTGTCTGTCCTAAAAAAATGATTCTGTATTTACATAAGAGATATATAGCAAAATAAAAAAAATGTGTTATAGTTTTTTTTTAATTTCAACCATCAATGATTAGATCTTGAAAAGCCTATTCAGTGAGACCAGAAGACTTGCATCTCCCAGTTTTCAATTTTCTTCATCATATTCAGTGACACATATGTCAAATTTACCTTCTTATTTGATATGCTAAATCACTCACCGTGCTTCCTATGTTGTATAGGGGCTGTTTTACTCTCTGAAGCTCATTCTATATTTCCATATACTCTCTGACACATGAAGAACAAGCTCATGATTGAGTTATAATTTTAGTCCTACCAAAATCACATAAATACACTGCATACACTTTAGGAGTTTTTGTTGAATCATTTGGCTTAGCACCCTCATGCTAATAATTGTTCTGGTTCTATCTTTAATTCCTGTCAGTTTCCAACAGGTACATGATGTTTAACGTTCTAGAAATGTCTCCACTTACTATGAACCAAGCTGAATAGCTTAGGCTTGATCCCTATCTTCTTGATGACTTGGGTTTGTTCAGATGGGCAATCAATATCTCCTCTTGCAATTTTTCTTCTCTAGATTTTGCAGTGTGGAGAACAGTTTTGCACTGACAGGAAATTAACCTGCATGCCCATATAGGTCTCTTCCAGCTCTTATCCACCACTCTGATGTTTTCTTAGAAAGTATATTCTATGTAGCTGTAAGATCGGATTAACATTTATGATTCCTCTTAAGCTTTTCTTAATATCGAGTTGCCAACAATCTGCACTTCAGTAAATAATACACCCAATTCAGTTTTATTCAGTCACTGTGATGTAAGTGCCTGATAAAATACCATCTCTCCTTGCTAGAATTTGACATTTCAGTTTTACTAAGGTACGCCCTACAAGAAGAAAGTAATTCAAAGAATGAATTCCTGAGTGCAGAGAGAGAGATATCCTAGAGGTGAAACTACTTGTCTGGCAGTGACAAAACTACCCATTAGCTACACCACAGAATCACTAGAGGAAGAAAAAGAGTATTCACATTTTAAATTTCACATTGCCTGCTATGTTATACAGTGTAATGGTTGTTTTGAAGAATTACTTCTGCTACTGTCCCACCGCTACAGCAGTATTCTTCAAGAATGAAGGATTTCTGACAAACTGAAAGAAGTTCTATTTCTAAATATGAATGTCTGAAGCCAAGAAAAGGACTTTTTAAGCTTTTTTTTTTTTTCCCCACATTTAACTGGTTCCCTAAGAGAATGCCAAGGAAGATTTATAAGACAACAAGCATGGCTTCACCAAGGGCAAGTCCTCCCTAACCAACCTAGTGGCATAACTGCATCAGTGGACAAGAGAAGAGCCACTGATGTAATCTATAATCTATACCTTCATCACTGACATTGACAGTGGGATCAAGTGTACCCTCAGCAAGTTTGTGGATGATACCAAGCTGTGTGGTGCAGACAACACACACAAGGGATGGAATGACATTAAGAGAGACTTAGACAGGCTCAGGTGGGCCCAGGAGAACCTAATGAGGTTTAACAAAGCCAAGTGTAAGGTCTTGCATCTGGGTTGCAACAACCTCCACTATCATTACAAGCTGGCAGATGAAAGGACAGAGCACAGCCCTGCCGAAAAGGACTTGGGTGTATTGGTGGATGGCAAGCTGGACATGAGCCAGCAATGTGCCCTTGCAGCCCAGAAAGCCAACCGTATCCTGGGCTGCATCAAAAGTAGCATGGCCAGCAGGGCAAGGGAGGTGATCCTGCCCCTCTGCTCTGTGCTGGTGAGACCTTACCTGGAGTACTGTGTCCAGAGAAGTTGTGAATGCCCTGTCCTTGGAGATATTCAAGGTTGATCTGGATGGGGCTTTGAGCAAGCTGATGTATCTGTAGGTGTCCCTGTTAGTTGCAGGGGAGTTGGACTAGATGACCTTTAAATGCCCCTTCCAACTCAAACAATTCTATGATTCAGCACGCTTTAGAAATGTCTCAGATTTTCTAACTATATGGTATGTAACATTTCCTCATTGTCTTTCATAGATCTTTTACAGTTAGTTGTTCTATAGTTGGCCTGGTTTGAAAACACAGACCACTTTGAAAGATCTTGGTGTAGAGCAGGCCAGCCTGTCATATGAAATAGGAACTTCTGGATCCTATATACCTTACAGCAATGAAGTAGATTCTCTGAAAAGACAAATTTTTGGCAACCCAGTAGTAGGAAAGCTAATGATGATTTATAAATATTAAGCAGATCTCAGATCTACTTAGTACAGAAACACTAACTAGTATCCCAGAGCAGTGTAGTTGAATTCACACAGCAGTCTGCTAAAATTAATTAGCCTGGACAGTTTTCTGAAGAACTAATTAGCCTGACTGAAGTATCATAGTTGTACTCTTTGTTTGAAGTCAATGATATCACCATTTTGTATGGATCTGGCATCTCTTACTCAGGACTTCACCTTTTCAACAAGTTGTGAGCCAAATAGTTCTCCAATTTCTCTTAGTCATCATGCTACACAAGGCATTTACTCCTGTTATACCATACTTAATGAATAAATGGAAGCAAAGCATGTCAGTACGCTGAAGTCACACTCCTGAATATTAAAACAAGCTGAATTATGTCTGTGCTTGTTTGGAAGCCAAGTTTCATCTTAAGTGTTAATAATGAGTAGCTGTCCTGAAACATGGATATTAATCTATTTAACTAATTAAATAAATCTGTACTCGTTTAAAAACACATTGTAGCTGTAGATGTTTGTTTTTACTGCTACTGTTTAATTCTTTTCTGAGCTTAGTGAATCCCTTGCATACAATTTTTCAGTGGTCGTGAGTCCTGTACATTAAATATGTCTCTTATGAAATGAATTTTGTGTGTTTTGAATAGACTTTCACTTCTATGCTCATTTCATGCATTGGAAGAAAGTTTAAGTGAGATCTCATTTGATGATTTTTCCCTTTCTCTGCTTGTAGAGATATAATTTCTCCCCTAATACTTCAATTTTTTGTGATTTTAAAACAGTACTTGTGATTTTGCTTCCTAATTTTTAACTTGGGTTAAAAATTAGTTAAAAATTGGATCATGTGAAAAACATCCTATTTGTACATTCTTGTTGGGAAGTTAATACTGTAAATAGAAGCACCTTAAATAAAACCAGTGCCCCTCTCTCCTGTAATCACCTCAGGAAATTTTATGGGTTTTAATTCAATCTTATGGCATTACTTAATGGGAATGGAGAGAGAACGATGCCTCTGTCTACACTAAAAAAAAACCTGATTTCTTCATTCCTGTGGTATGAAGAAAATTTCTTGTGTTTCTCATCCTTTTGTTATCCTTCTCTGGATACTTTCTATTTTTGCTATAACCACTATTAGCCAGTGTCCTGAGAAAATGGCTAATCTGAAGAGAGCATTGTGTTGCCAATTTATCTTTGGGTTGTATAATTATAATATATATGTCATCAGTGTTTAGCCATAACTTTATAATTCACAGATATACTGTCCAAAGGTTGCATGAAAATGTATATATTCTCTACTATGACAAGCAGAGGAGGCATTTAGTGTATTCCATGGAAGAGAATTAATGAACTGGCTCAGAGAGCAGTAAATACATGATCGTGCTGCAAAGAACTGTTAGTGCCAACAGCATTCTTTCATCTGATCAAGGACAAATCTCGGTCTGTCAGTGAAATGGGACAACTGGAAAGAGCAGGATAGACAGTGTATCCTAAATGAAGACCTGAACCAAATCTCGTACAAAGCAACAGAACTTGGAGTATGAAATACGATGGCTAGATATTTCTAATGGGTTTATCTGTGTTATAGGTAAGAAGCATTTCAGGACCTTAAATATTCCTACACAAATGCCCAGATGAAGGGGAAACCAAGAATCCTTTTGACCTAGGGACAAGTAATAGTTCTTCAGGAGGACAGTTCTATCTTGTGCTTTACTCGTGCCCTCAGAGCAGCCACAGATGAAGTATAGGCAAATGCTTCAACTTTTGTTCCTACTAACTTTTATAAGTTTTTCAAGTGGGTTTCTTCTGCAGTGATTAGATAAGAAGATCTCCTGTAAAGTGGAACTTGCCAAATCATACATTATTCTACAGGATAATACAACAGATACGTACTAACAAATTTCTGAAAAACATCAAGTTCAACAATATCCAAATACAGTCCTAGTTTAGATGCATAAGATCTTGTTATGTAGAGTAAAAAAAAAAATAAAAAAGGATAATGCTCCATTAAAATATTTTTTTTCCAATCTCTTTTACCAGCCAAGTCCCTCTGTCACTCTGTGTTTAGATTCATAGCCAATGAAACTTGTGAATCAGATCCATCTCAAGTTTATGGCCCGTTGAATCCAGGAGTATTTTCTGATTCTTTAGGATAGTGTTTGCATATATAGACAAAAAATTATTGACGATTTTTTTCCCCTGCATCATTTCAATGAAGCAGCACTGTTTTCCAAGTTTCCCAACACTGTTGCAATATATATACCTTGTATACATTAAATAAGATCTTAGCCAGAACATTACCAGATAGTAGAATATATAGCCTAAATATGCATTTTATAACATTTTCTGTATAAAACTGTCCACAGGGACAGTTTTACCAGGGAATCACAGTTAGTAATTCTTCATTGGTCTAAGAAAAGAAAATAAAAGTCACAATCAAATCTTGTATATTTAATATGGACCTGGTCTGCCAAGATTTGTTATGCAAGAGGTGCAGTTGCTAGACCTAATCACATATTTTGAAAGATAGCATTCTGGATAGTAGTGGGATTACATGGTTCTAGTTAGTTGAGACCTATGGAAGATTATCATTGTGAACTGTGACATGATATTTACTTAAAATACTTTTTAAGTGAGATTCCCCTAGCTTTGACAAGAACAACTCACAGATACCAGCACATGAATTTGCACTTTTCCGAAGCAGGGTTTAAAAACATAATATATATATTATAAACAGGGATGTTCCAAAAGTAATGCCTCCTACTCTATTATATTGACCCACGACGTCTGGAGGATGTTGGTGGTATGGCAGTAGAGGTTGGACCTTCCCGCCAATATTCTATTACGTTTTGTTGCCATGTGACAGATGGCAGCAGAGGGGCAGTCTGACAGAATGGTGTCTGACATGGAAGTGCATATGAAACAAAGGTGTGTCATTGAATTCCTCCATGCAGAAAAAAATTGCACCCATTGACATTCATTGATGCTTCTGAACATGTATGGAGACCAAAAAGTGGATGTGAGCACCGTGAGGCGGTGGGTGGTATGTTTCAGCACTGGTGACAACGTGTGAAAGTCAAGCCATGACGGCAATGCACAGCTGTCACACCACAAGACGAAGAGCATCTCAATAATGATTTGTAGCTGAGAATTTGCTCTGTCAACCAGTATTATTGTGCTCTTTGTATCTGTTGTAGTTCCCATGGAAATAAATAGAAAGCATTACTTTCTGAGTGACCTACATATATTATACATGTAACAGCTGTCCACATAAGCACACTAGGTTAGCACGCTTTCTTCTTATTTTTAATGTTCCTCAGACATTTCCAATACATGATTCACTGCATATCTCTATCAAAACAATGAGCTTAGTGTTAACTTGTATAGTAAACAAAAAGAGACCCTACAAGACCAGAGAAAAAATACAGATTAAATTCTCAAAGGAAAGTATGATTAGGTCTTGATTTAAAATCTGTGGAAATCCCTGGGAAAACTCATTCAATTGCAGTGAGTTTTGGATAAAGCCTTTAAACAATGCTGAAGGCCCATAAGTCAGAGATCTGTGATAGCACTGGAGCATGTGTGCCTTTGAAGGTTTCTCCTAGACACTGAAGATGCTAATTTTGTTGTAAGCACAGAAGGTCTTTTTTTCTCCTTGACTGCTCTCATTCTCAAATAGAACAACTGAATCAATACAAATATTGGCTGCTTTCAGGGTTAGTTTTCATGACGAGCTTTGAACAGAAACAATAAGTGTATGAGCATAAAGGAGCTCGTTCAAAAGATATTTGAAAGTCTGCCAAACAGTTCTTTCTACAGCTGTATTGCCCATTTGAGATGGGTTGAGCTCAGGTTGTGGAACTCTCTGTGGACCATCCTCAAGCCTAGTACAGACTTGCAAGGCACAGTTTGCTCTGAACTGATGTTTAACACTGAATACTGATTTGAAACATGGCAAGAACACTAGAAAACAAAACCTAAAGGCATCTTTCTTACAGTTGACTTTTCTCTCATCTCCCAGCTCTGATCTCTTTGCTAAATAGTAGATATACTATATTTGTTTCTCTCATCTTTCCCAGAGAAATGGATTTTCATTGTGTTTTAAGAATATCTCACTGTCTGGAGCATAATTCTACCCTATTTCAGATATCTATAGTTTAGACTATTTTTTAACTAAGTTAATTATCTTTGATTGTTTTTTAGTCAATAGTGAGAAATGGGTTTTTCTAGGATTCACCTGACCTCACTGGGGCAGAAGAACTACATCTCTCAGTGTCTGTGCTTCTTAACTGATGCAAAAAAATTTTTTTGTCATCAGCTCTGATATAGGTATGGATAGTGAAGAGATTTAAAGTTGGTTGTGATGACTCACTGCATGAGTTTTTAACAGAGCAATTTACTCATAACATAAATGAACAAAAATGAAAAAATAAAAAAGTAATAATCTGAATTCCCTGAATTGAGGCTGTCTTGTTTAATGGGTATCATCTATCCAAAAAGCAAGCAATGATACCCTAAACTATAAAAGTACCTACCACTATCACATGCAGTATGGTTGCAGCTCCTCCCAGCTACCCTTATATACTCCTACTCCACCTACATTCAAAATAAAGTAATCTGTCTAGGGCTATAAAGAAGATGCAACCAAAGCAAATCATACGAGGTCAACATCTACTCATCTATTTTCCTTTTTATATTTTAATAATTGAGTAACCACAAGTACTTAGATGCTGGCTTAGGTGCTGACACAGCATTATTTTTTGGTAGGAAAATGCATCTTCCTGATGCAGGAAAAGACAATTTGTTTGCTGAAGGAATATTCCAATGCCATTCCATTTTTTGTTTTGCTGGAAGTGCTATTTTCAAAAGCTTCACATACTCTGAAGGAAAGATGAGAGAGCTTTTTCAAAAAGAATGGAAGCCGCAGGCCTACATAGAGCTGTATGAATGGGGTCTTAACTGTTACAGAAGCTGATTAACTGAAAAGATGTTGGTTTCTCTTTATCTAAATAATCGTTCTGCTAACTCTTTCTTGGCAAAGTTTAACAACATCCTTTGAGGGAGGACAGAAGTTCTGATCTTTCATTTCATTTATTTTTTTCAGTCAGCAGTGATCAACACGTCCATTAATGACTTAATTATTACTTGTTTATTTATGGTAAGTTCACTGCTGAAAGGAAGTCCCACACAATATGCAACTGAAATAAATGACAATTAACACAAAGCAAAAATACTGTAGAAAAGCTGAACAATTAATCAATATCACACTTTATAGTACTGTGCATGCACTAATGCATTACTTTCAGCAACACAACAGCTGTTCTTTTATGCATTTGTAACTTCGTCAAGTAATTCTTTATTTGTGATAAATTACAGCACAGTTGGCCTGCCTGCATTGCAGCATGAATAAAGGTGACTAGAGTTAAATCAGATCTTGCAAATGCTTTCTGGGAAAGTGACCATTAGGCAAGCCTGCTTAAGTAGGTGGCCATATCTTCCAACAAGCCAGGCAAAGGGACAGTGGTCAGGAAACGCTACTATTCTAGCGTTCTACTATTCTGAATGGCTGGACTGCAGTAAGCCCCCATGGCTTAATTCTTTTTCATTATTATAAGTAAATATGCTACAGAAGAGATAGAAATTAGTACTTTGGGAATTAATAGAGCAAATAAAACCAACAACGAAACAAAAAAACTCTTTGACACTGTTGATTGTGTTTAAATTCCTATAACTGAGAAACAATGAATGATTAATTACTATCCAGTCTTAGCACTCTTTTTTTTTCCTGAATTTTCAGGAGTTGCCCAGAGACATCCTGCCCCTTCTCCTTTTTAGTGTTTTCAGGTCACCTACTTGTCAGAAGGTTCTAGATTTCACAATAAGCCACACATTTTATGGGACTGCAACAGTGAAACTCAGAATTGTGTCCTGTTACACTGACCTCAGAAAGGATATTTAAACTTACAGATGGTCAAATGGGTATGAAAATACTTATCACTGGTAGGCATTCAAGGCCAGGTTGGATGGGATCCTGGGTAGCCTGATCTAGTGGCTGACCAACCTGCCCATAGCAGAGAGTTGGAACTAGGTGGTCTGTATGGTCCCCTCCAACATAAGCCATTGTATGATTCTTTGATACAATTCAATGATTAACTGAAAATGGGAGCATTCAGACTTTAGAACATTAGCTCCCTACTATGCGGGGTGTTTGGTGTTAAAAATACACATTAAAAGTACTAAGGAATTATTTCCATTTCAAGTGTATTAATCAAAGCTAGAAACTCTTTGAGTGGCAAGAAAGCAAGAGAAGTAGAAATCCAAATAATCCAAAATGAGAAAAGACGGAGAATTAGGACAATAGAGTATTGAAATGGAGATGAAAATGAGAATGAGGCTGGGAGGTAAAAGAAGAGTAGGAAAACTAGAGAGAGATTTTAAAAAGTAATGTTTAAAAATGGGGACAGCATAAGCACATGGCATAAGCAGGTGCATCTGCAGTTTAATTTTGTTCTTACTGACTTTTGAAGATTTCATGTAATAATTTGAATGCAATTAAAACCCAAGCTTTTGCTACTTGGGTAATATCTTCAAGATTATGGTATTTTTAAGAATGCAAAATGAGTTTCACTTTCTTCCTTTAAATTTTAAGTGGATTAAAACTATGGTCAGATACATCAATGGAACAGAAAACGATCAGTGGCAATTTATTGCAAAGACATTGTCTCTTGCTGAGCAATTCCCTTGGCTGTGAACTAGTGGAAACTAGGAAACTGTTTCAGGTATCTATCAGTACTTGGTGTAAGTTGTCCTCAAGTATCTTCGCCTCAGTTAATGTCAAGACATTGAATGTTTGGTTGTTCTTTTAATGTAAATATTTCTAACTGAATAGCTGTTCCTTAAATATAGGCTGTGGTCACAGAATCACAGATTTGCAGGAGTTAGAAGGGACATCTAGAGATCATCAAGTCCAACTCCACTGCTAAAGCCAGTTCCCTACTGTAGGTCACACAGGTAAGTGTCCAGATGAGTGTTCAGTATCTCCAAAGGAGGAGACTCCACCACCTCTCTGGGCAGCCTGCTCTAGTGCTTCGTCACTCTCACTGTAAATAAATTCTTCTTCATATTTGTGTGGAACTTCCTATGTTCCAGTTTTTGGCCATTGCCCCCTTGATCAAGCAAAGCACTTGGGAACCAACTTTACTTTAGGCAGAAAAATTTCTTATTTATTTAGCTATAACTATTCAAGTATTTGAACATGTTTAAGTTCATTCTTATATCGTAACACTAATGTGGCAGGTGTCACAAGAAAGGCAGTTCTGCATTTTAGAAAACTAAGTCTTTTATTAAGTCATATTGCTGAGGGATCAAAAAGTAGAAGAAAAAAATTAAATCTATGGTACTATTTCGTGAAATGACATTTTGAGTGCTTTCCATAATTGATAAAATTAATAATTATATAATTATTTAAGAGATTTCAGTTTGCAGCTGGCATCTTTTAAATATTACATAACTATTCACTTACTGTAAAATATGGCAAATGGTATAATAAAATGCTTAAGAATCTAAGCCAATCTGCTTAATATATATAAATATCTGTAAAGTAGTATGTGCTGTATGAATTTCAGCATTTTACCATAACACATCAATCTGTTCATGGCATATGACAAATTGACAATATGGTGTCTTCTATAATTAGCAAAAATCTACACATGTTAATATAGCCTTTTCATGACAACTTGAGTTTATAATATTTTAATTTGACTTACCATACGTACTGAGTTATCAATTAATGCAGCATTACCAGGTACTAAAGCTATTGTTTATTACTCTCTCATGCATGACAAAAGGCCTTCAAAGCAATCTTCAACTCAGAGCTTGAGTTCTTAAGCTCTTCAGGAAGATGAATGATTAAGACACTCAAAACAGGTTTGATTCTTTCTTCACTGAAATTGACCGTAAAAGTCACATCAGTTCTGGAACTTACTAGTTTACATGGGTTCTAAGTACACTTAGACAAATTCAAGGGTAATAAATCTGCTTGCAGGCTATTAAACACTACATCTTTGTCTGTAGTATTAAACCAAATGGAGAGACAATAACATGGTTTGAGTATCAGCATGGGATAACCCACACTGTTGAACTCTTAGCTTTCCCTGGTATGGCTGATGAGTTAGAAAGCAAGCATTTCTCTGGGAAATGCAGGAGATGACAGGGAGATGACATGTTGCCAGCAACTGGCTTGGTAGCTGCCCTCCCGCTCTAGAGGAAGAGAATGCATCTTAAAGGACAAGGGCTGCCTGCCTGCGTCCACACCCAACAACAGTTAACAAGAATTAATGTAACTAAAAACACTATCCCTACCTCAGAGCAACACTGAACAGCAAACTGTGGAGGGTGGGAGATTATGTGGGGAGTTTAACTCTTATTCTGCTGCTTTCTGCCTGCTGCTGGCTACAGTTGTCCCAGCAGGATACTGGGGCTGTGCAGCTGTCATGAAGAGGATCTCTGATGAATCCAACAGCAGCACATGGAGACAGTGTTGGTTGTAAGAAATTCTTGCAAGATATAAACGTTCAGAGAAGTTAATACTTTGAAGAACAGACACAAAGCCTGCACCCAGTGATATCACATGCTCCACAGCACCTACAGGAACGAGTGCTCCAGCTCCTCAGAGTTGTGATGGCAGTAAGATCTCCAGAGCTACAAAAAATAAATGGAGATAGTCTAAAGGTCAAATTAAGAATAGGACCATGATCTGCTTACACTGCATGGTTGGCCCTTGCAGGCATTTGAACTTGAAATGGGTATTCCCAAAGCTCTGGCTAAACTTTCATTCAGCTCAGGACTGGGGGCCACAAGTGTGACATATTCTGCCTTGGTTCTCTGAGGGCAAAGCTGAGGAAGGAGACAGGGAAGTTCTTGAATAGATTTAGCCTTATGTGCATTTCCCAGATTCTATATTTTCCTCAGTCTTCCTTATGGAAAAGCAATAATCAAACAAGTCACAAATGTTAAGCAAGATACTATTTTGTATCTATTCCCGCACTAGAAATTAGTGGCTTTATCCTCCTGAACCAACAAAATGTGTTATTCGAGTAACATGAATAATGCATTAGTCATTTTCAAAAGACATAACAAAAGCGGATTTTTTTCATCACTTCTTTCCTTTCTAATAGGTAGAATAGATTGTTACATCATTTGGCACATATTCACCATCTATCAATTCTTAAATTGGTTTATACTAATCTGCACCTTTCAGTTTGTACTGCACATATACACTGCAACTTAAACTCTCCTGAATGCTGCCAGCAATTTTTTGGTGTACATTACTACATTGCAACTGTTCAGTACAAGAGGTCAGAATTAGAACAGCAGGCAGAAGACTGTAGGCTGAGATCTTTTTGATACCATTTCAAGGATTACAATTTTTATCAGGGATTTTATGACCATTTAAAGTACTGTTTTATTTATTTGGACCCTTTTTTTTTTCCCCAACTGTATGGTACGTTCTTATTGATTGCTAATTATTATTCTTTAAGGATGCTGTGGAAAATTTGCCTTCTAGTAATGTCATTGCATGTTCTGTTGCACTATTCTTCAAGTCTGTAATCTGTGTGCTACAGGACATTTTCCTAACACATCCCCAGAAAGGGATGTGTAATATCCTGAGTTCTTTGCAACTTCTTAGGTAATTTTTAGACATATCTGTAATGATGAATTAATTCTATAAGAGCTCTTTCTTCTGTAATATTTGAAAAAAGACAGCAGTCAAATTTATCTGAACAGTGATTCAATAAAAGCACAGTGGTTCAAAGTGTCAGATAATGGTTTGTGTTATAAAATTCTTTTAACAAGGGAGGAAGAATCTTCCGTAACAGTGGCCTAACTCTGCACAGCACAAAATTTTCAGCAAAGCTCGCAAGCATTAGTGTAACTTTCTATTTGTGATTAGCCTTGTTGGAATTATATAAATTAAAGCATATAGTCACATATAATTGAGAAGAAATGGATCTGTACACGCTCTAAAGTTATTATGCGAGTTACACATTGACCAATTTGTGTGGGGTTGCCTACATCAGAGAACATATAGAACAGCTTCAAACAGCTGTTTCCAAAGGACATACTAAAAAGATTCTTAATACTGTCAAAGTGAATTTTTGATATTTTTGTTTTTAGGAAGGCTTTTTTTTTTAGTATTATTCTATGGAATTCATCTAGCTTTGGTCCAGTCCTACTACAGCAGCATTATAAATAGTATGAACATCATATTTTGAAGTAGAATCAAAGATGCACAGTTACAGTAAAAGGAATTTATTTCATCATTGTAGTACTATTTCAAGGGCTGCACAATTGATAATGAACATAGAGAACCCTATAATCAGATGTCCATTTTAGATTATTCATTATAGAACAAATATATTGGTCAGAAAATCACAAATTTATATTTGTTTCTGTAGACTTAAAACCATTACAGTTATCAAACTGATAGTTTGTGCATTTCTTTAAGCCTGTTGAAGGTCTCCAAGCTGAATATCATGAAATTACATGTTCTCCTTAATGAAATCTGGAGCCTTTTCGCATCTGAAGTAAATAACAGTAAATCAATTAATCTGCTGTTGTTTTGTTCATTTTGTATGAAGAGGTGAGATAGCCATAGGCAAGGGGGAGGCAGCATATGGTTGTGGAGGATATTGGGGGCACATGAATAAAGTGATGGATGCATTATGAATAAAATTCAGGGATGTTCAATTACAATGGGCTGTTTGCCAATTACTATGAAAGGTAGAACTGGCTAAAAACCAGTAACTATTAGTGAAAAATGATGAGGAAGATTATAATGTATTCTGCAATACACCACAGAACTTACTAGCGTGTCCTATTTTTCGTGAGAAAGTCTGAGGCAGATTCTGCCTTCTGCCCTTCAGAACCATCTGTATACTATATTAAACACCAGAAACAAAAATTCAGGTTTTTATTCTGTCTGGTTTAGGGTAAAGATTTAATTTGGAAATTAAAACAATTTAGATGATATAACTATCGGCATTCTTATTATACAGAGTAATTCTTCCAACTGTTGGTCCAATGACTAAGTAAAATTGCATTACTTCATAAAATTTACATAACTGTATTTTCGCTCAATTTGTTATTTGTCCAATAAATAACAGCAATCATCCTAGAGATCTTTTCCAACATCTTCGAATGCTAAATGCATCCTAAGCCATTCCTTTCTGTTCTTAGTCACAGTTTTTGCCCTATAAGAAGTAAGGACTGAGTTGTGTAGATCTCCACTCCTATTGCTAAACGCTTGCAATTTGCTTGTAAATTTTCTTTCCTCCAGCTGGCTTATATATACCAGTCACAAGGCCACTCTAGCCCTGTATTTGTTTGAATAATGACTGAATGGTGGTATTCTAAACTATTTATTTCAATATCTTGATTCATTAGATTTTATGAGAAAGGAAGGAAGAAGTGATTTTGTCACACAGGAATCTCATCTATCCTTCAAAATTAAAATTTTCTCTCTATGTCTCTCTCCCCCACTCTCTCCTTCTTCTCTCTCTGTCTTCAACTTTAACTTAGAAATTCATTTAGACTGAAGCTCAATGCAAACACAAATTTCTTCAAACATTCATATACCTTCAAAATTATTTAAACTAGGGAAGATTGTTTAAATGGAGCTTAGCGTGAAAATGAAGTTTATACTTGAAGTATCTGATGCTAAAACATACTATTTAGATGGATAGACAATTAAGAAAATATAAGATATCATGGGTTTGGATCTAATGTCAGGTCAGACATTTTGATTACTCTGCATATCATCTTCAAGTTTTCTTGAATGTTGTCATTTCTAAAAGTACTCTGCAGCTGTCCGTATATACTTTAGAGAAGATATCACAATGTAAAATGGCTGTGAGTTTAACATCGAATTTAACTGCCATATTTTATGCAGCTGTAAAAATAGAATATCTCCTGTGCCTGGAATGGTTGCACTTAAAATAGATAGGAGGACAGGTTATCAGGCTCCCATCAAAATTTCTTCAGTACACTGAGAGCAGGTTTCAAAGATGTGTTTTAAAATTCTTTCCAGTCTCTGATCTAAATTCAAAATGTTTGCAAATCCTCAATGTTCAGCCAATTCCCTCCCAATAAAAATTACTGATATTGTAAATAGAGCCATGTACCTATCTGGTTATCATAGAGGTTTACAGACTAATTAAAGAACATAGATTTGGCCAACATAATCTGTAACCCTTACCATTTTCAATAACTCCTGCTCTCTGTAAACGGAAACAGAGAAAAATTAGGTTTATTGAAAGGTTTTGTCATGGTCTCTGATGACCACTGGAAGTTTCCTTCTTTTCAGTTATGGGATCGTAAATGTGCTAATGCAGATTCTCAGAAGATGCAACTTACTGTTGATCCATAACAGGCCACTAGTAGAGATACAAGATGTCATCTGAAGACCTGCAAATATTCACCTGCAAGAGATTCACAGCAGATGAGACTGAATGTTCCATCTTTCAGTTTACTCCATGTACATTTAACCTGCAGTTCCTTGCCCCATGCTTAGACCTCACTTCAGCAAAACTAGAAAGCTTGAGGAAGTGCTTTAAGAATTTTGCGTATGGGTACATATAACAATTGTACTAAGATAACTAAAATCATTATACACATAAATGGAATAGCAGAAAGCATTTATCCTAATTTGTTTCTAAGTCCTTGCTAAATGAGAGATGAAACTTTTTTGGAAGTAGTAACCTTACAGGTATTCCCATGAAAAAATATCTCCTGTGCAAAATGCTAAAAGAAATTTATCCTTTTCTGGATATATAGCTTTTCTGGATTAGCACAAGGACTTCTGACTTATTGACGATATTAAGCTGAAGAGCTAGGAGAGAGATAATTTTTTATACTTTGGCTTTTTTATAAATGAATTCCCTTCACGATTTAGCTGATTACAGTTTTAAAATGAAATTGTTTGATTTATTGCAAACATTGTACTGAAAAATGAAAGAACTGACTTCTTTAAGAGTTAAGATTCATTTCAGAATTTTTCAGAGGGAGCTGTTTTCAGCTATCATTTTAAGTGCAAGATTGAAGTCTCCCAGCATATTCTCACGCCTCAGAGATTCTCATTAGAAGAAGTTATAGCAGCTGAATATAAGGTAGAAAGTGTTGGACTTCTGTATATTTCAGCATGAGCATTTTTCTCTTGATCTTTTCCCCAAAAGCTGAGTCTAATGTGGCAACTATCAGGCACCCTACTTGTTTTATGCATGAAAAAAGTGGCTCACTACTTTTCCTCCTTTATAATAGGCACCATTAAAATTCTGAAGCCAACATCCCCCTACCTGCAATAACCACAATATCCTCCTGTATTTAGAATGTCAAGTGACACTCTAAATGACAAATGCTGAGCTCTTAATATCTCCAACTCTATTAACGTATGAAGCATATTATTCCCTCTGAGGTAAGACACTGAAGGAACTGCATTAATAGAGTATAGGTAAGATCAGATCAGATTTACTTCCCCGTGCTATTGTCATGCTTCTGGTAACCCAGATAAAGCCTGTGAGAAGATTTCCCTCTCCTCTAGTGAGGACTGAGACCCATCTCTGAAAAAGAGCATCTGTGTTTCTGTGGCAGACAGAGGAATTAAAACAATTATAGGTTACCACTGCAGTACCAGAGATAAGAAGCACCAGTGACAGCATGGCCATCAATTCCCCTTTTGTCAGGGGAAAGAAGATCTTTGATGTTCATCCTGTGGATGGACAGCTGTCTTCCCAGAGAATCTGCAGTATGCATGAGAAAGAAATCTGCAACATTCCCTTCTTTCTAATGCTTAAAATCCTCCCTCCACGTAGCAGAACATCATTAGAAATTCAGGGATTGACAAGAAAAGACTTTTAGTGAGAGTGACCACTTTGCTAGCATGTGCTAGCAAATTGCTGACAAAATACGCTAGTACAAGACAGGACACTTACAGAGGCAGAAAGAATGGGACAATGGAACTGTAGCATCCAGGTCATCAGCAGAATGAAAAAGAGATTCTGTATCTCCTGGGAATAATGAAATTATAATGGCCTGAATATGAACGCGTGTCTGAGTGAAGATTTGTCAGTGGAATGAAAGAACCCTGAAGTGATGAAGAAAACACCAAGTTTTACATTGAGGAAGTACATAAGAGGAAGAAGGAATAAAGCCCAGAATCTCTTTCTTCATTAAAATAGGGAAAAAAAGGTGATCTTAAATTTACAAGACACGCAGTAAAGTTAGAGGACTTTGAAATGTTTGCATACAGTATCTGCTGATGCCAAGTATGACTTCCTGCTGTAATGATCACGGTGAAAGAATGGAGGGAAATGAGAGAGAAAATAAATGTATTCAAATGTGTTTGAATCATTCAATTTACTGAGATAAAGCCCTTACTGAAATGAAAGCAGTAAAGACCAGAGGATTTGACCCACTTTGAGGACATGAAGCAGCTATATGTTATTCTGCCAGCACAGTCAAGCTTTCATCAGAAATACACAGGTGGATACAGTGGCATTAGCAGGATTTGTACAATGAGCAGGCACTAATGGAATTTATATATAGAAATTCCTTAAATTGTGAGCACGAGCTGCCTGCCCCGAATGCTGAAATACTGTGGGACACATGTTTCATCACTGTAAACTGGCATACCTCAATAGAGTTGCACAGAATTGCTCCAACACTGCACCTGACACTTAATGCTCAAAGAGGTGTTAGCACAAAATGACTCATTTGAGACCTGAGACCCTGAGGTCACTGGTAAACAGCTGAAGCCCAACAGACTGTCCTTTTTAATCTTTCAACTGTTATACCTCTTACATTATTTAATAAGAAAACAAATGTCTCCTTGTCCATTGTGATGCTATGTTTTGCAAGTTGTCAAGTTGTGGAATGAATGTAGCACCTTTAGATCAGAGCAAAATTACTCAATCCAAATTAATGCCGCAAATTTAGACACCAGGGAAGTATCATTCTGTGATTTCTAAGCTCTGCTGTGCCTGGTTTTCAGTTTTACTCAGAAACTTGCACTGTGGCACAGATGGTTTGATATGTTAATCTTTTACATTTCCAGATCTTTGATCAGCAACCACTTGCATAACCAAGGAAAGAATTAAACAATTGAAATGCAGAACACCACAAAGGACAGATCTGATTCTGTACTCCTCATATAGTTAAAATTTCTATTTATTCTCAGAGGTACATGCACATGTGTAAGCCCGTATGGACAATGACTGTTCCAGCTCTAGTTATTTTTTAATATATTTTAGTTATTTGGTGTCTTATAGAAAATTATATGGTTTTCTAAAACATGCTTCTGTTTCTTCTCACTTTTACTCAGTGATCTTTTCTGAAAGAACAATGAGCTCAAGCCACACAGCCTCCTGTGTTTTCAAGACCATAGTTCTAATATAATGGGCATCACACTTTATAGTTATTTGCCCTCATTTCTGACAAGGCAAGGTTTTTTTCTCTATTATTCCCACAGCAGGCACCTCACTGCTTTGTTGGCTAGGTTTAAATTCCTAGCCAATTTACAGTTTCTTAGGCCTTCTTCTTCCTTGATGTTTTGTCCGCTGATGCAGTTATAAAAAGATACTATATCTCCTCTCAGCCTTCTGGCTAAAGAAGACTGTCTTTTGGTTGCTTTGTATGAGAGATTCTTTATTCTTCTTTTAACTTATCACAGACCTTCTTGATTCTTTTTTCTTCTCCAGGACTTCTTTCCTTGATATGAATGATCAGAAATGCATGCAACATTCCAGTCAAAGCCTCACCAGGATTTTCTACAGTGGAACTAATTCTTTCATACTCCTGACCTTATCTGCCTGGTTCTTCATTTCTCTTGCCCCCTACTCATAAACAGATCCTCCTCCTTGGCTGACAGTATAAAAATATGGCTGGCTGATACAAAATATATTGGGCATAGATATATGAAAAACTATCTGTATATATATACCTGTAGCTTGAAGTCCCAATTCCTATGTAGAAGCCAGATGAGGAGGAGGCAGCAGGATGCTGATTCTGGGATGTGGTAGAATCTGCATCAAAGTTCAAAGAGCTCTTATTCCACAGGGTTTTTTTTCTGTGTCCTCTTGTTTTGGAACCAAAAAAAAAAAAGCTTATCCCATGGAAGCTATGCATCCTTATGCCTCCTGTCCTGCTCTAAAGGTAGCATCTAAAGGACAAATAAATAATGGCACAGCTTCACTGTTTCCCACACCCTCAGTCAAAGGGCCTTTTCTCTCCCTACTCTCCCTGTTGCATGTTTGATATGATTAACTCTGTCTCTGACAGAATGCCAGATACACATGTTACAGTGAGACAGCTTCTCAGCCTGCCCCAAAGGCCTCTGTTTGAGCTGTCCTACTCCATGCCAGCTTTTCTCCAAAAGCTGCTGCAAGGAACATGGCATCTGAGAAGATCTCGCAGCTGGAGATCACCACACATTCACACGAGAATACAGCAATTCGAGTCTTCCCTCGTGTATTTGAACACCTACAGCGTTACATTTCATCTGCATAGTGAGAACATAACTCTTTGGGGCCAGGTCTTCCACAGACATAAACCAACATAGTCCTGCAGACTGTAGAGGAGCTAGGCTAAGTGGTATCGACAATGAATTGCATCCCTGGTTTGTATTTGCTGAGATTATGATTTGGGCAGAGCCCCAAAGGCAGATCTGCCACCTGTTTGCAAGATTTCTGCTTTACAGTTATGACAGGAAGTCAGAAATCGTAATGTGCCAGTTTAACTGAGCACATTAACTGAGGGGGCCTGAATACAAAATTATTTCAAGGAGATGAGCAACATATCAGCTGCCAAGTAATAGTGTCCCCAGTGGACATCTACAGTTTTAGTACTCTATTTTCTTCACAATTTTTCTTTCAATCCAGCCCTTAAGAAACAAACAAACCTACAACCATTAGTACGTGATTTTGTTTCAATTACCAACCTTCAGCTAGTGCTTTGACAGCACAGAATTAAATACAAATATCTGTATATAAAGCCACAGTTTGGCTACAGTACAGAGCTCAGAACACTGACACATAATTACCCTTTCACCTCTGGAACCATGCTCAGCACCCAATTTCAGATGTAAGGTATTTATTGCCTCATTTGAATCTCCCCTATCTGCTTCTCTGCACCACAGAAGCTGTGGCGTCATTTCTGCTTTAAAGATGCAGTGACCAGCTTCTTTTCCAGCACATAATTCACAAGTCACTTCCCCAACACATTTGTCATTATGATTACTCAAGTTCAGCAAAAATCAAATCCTCAGCCAATGCAAAATCAGTACAACCCAGGGACCAGATTCGTTGTCGGTACCACTTAGCATAGCTCCTCCACAGTCAGCATGCCCCATTTCATGAAATACAATGAGCTTCTCTGATTTATGTCACAGAACATAAATCTACCGATGAGGAACCAGTACTGGTTATGGCCTCCAGCCTTGTCAGATCCTCAAATCAAGACCTGGAAATAACAATGAGCTCAAACTAAAACTCAAAGCTTTTAAACAGCAAATCCTTTCCCATACATTAAGGGTTTGTTTACGTGCAATCCATATTGGAAAAATTTAGGTATGGACTCTCAAAACAATTTTACTGTTTATCTCATATACCATAAGAGATTGGAAATTATTTTAAACAGACTAAGGAAAATAACACATAATGTAGAGTAAATATGTTTACAAGAGGAATTCATTTTGGACCTATTTTGCTTGAAATTCACACCTTGCTGAATTCCAAAACAGCTGTCCTGCCTAAGAAGTCTGAGTTCATCCATTTTCCCAATGGCTATAAAGGTATCAACATTTGAAAAGTCCATTCAAAAGAAGAAAGCAAATTTAAGACTTAATGTCTTTTTCTCTCTGCAGCTGTTGTGTACAAGCGTAGAACTTAGCTAGGCTTAACTCAAGATTCAACTTCCTGGTTGATTTAAACTTGATGTTAAGGCAGAAGCAGAGTGTTTATTCAAAAAATCAGCATGATGTCCTTTTTCCATGTACAAGCTCTGAACACATACTGAGCACTGGGATACTGAATTACTAAGTGAAATGTTAATGCTGTGCCTACATGCATATCATATCTTGCACAAATGGAGCTTACATGAACTTTCAGGTAATCTGGGGAATATTAAATCACTGTAATTGTTCTTTGCAGGTTAACTAACACGAAGGGATGGGGAAAATAAGCTTTTTTTACCCCATCAGAGTTTGCTCTGATGCCCACTATAGTTTCTGAACTACATGATGTCTAGCCTCCAGTCTGTAGAAAAAAAAAAAACAAAACCAACACATACTTCATTTTGCCTTTGGTATACTAAATGGAAAATATTGTTAATGCTATCCTTATTAGATATATATGGTTCTATAAAAGTAAATAAGGTTTGGAGAATTTATCTTCTGAAATTGTTTACTGTTTGTTACAGTTAGGTGCTGAGTCTCATTTAATCTTCTATTATATAGCAATTCCTCCATCTTCATGATTATTATCCTTTGCTCTGCTCTGAGCTCCATCTAGTTTGTTTACATTTTCCAGGAAAAGAGATGTCCAAAGCTCTAAGTGCAATATTTCAGGTTCAGTCTCACTATATAGATATGGTCTTTTATCCTCCTTTTCCATGAGAGGAATAAATATCTGCTCTTTGTAGATTAAAGTTGAAATGGTCCTTTAGCTGCCATGTTACTTTGCAAATATATCTGACAAGTAAGTTAAAAAAAAAAAGGTTTAGGAGGAAAAAAAAAGTGCTAGCTACTGACATAACTAGTAAGAAATGATAACCACTCTTACATTAAAAGGACATCAGCCTTACCTCCTGCCATAATAAACATCCTGGTAATAGACTATTTGACTAAATTAGTTTTTCTACCAGTGTTAGTGATCACTGATTTAACTGCCCTGCAAATTATCTAAAAATCCTCATAAATCTTACAAGCAGTGTTAATTCTCAAATTATCACAACTGAATAAAGCACTGATGCCAGTAAATTCATTCATGCAGCACCTGTGAATATTGCTGAGAACACTGAGCTTCACAGATAACCTCAGTGAGGAGGTCCCAAAATCGAAGTCTTTTATCAAATCACTAAATTATTAAAAGAACATACTAAAAAGAAAAAAACTAAGACTACTTTTAATTGTGATAGCATCCAAACCTCTCAGATAGGACTTGTGACTCCTGTCTTAGATGCTGCCCTGAGAAATCTGTGCTCCAGGAGCAGAGTCCTGCTCTGGCCCACCAGCAGGCTCAGTGAGGCTACAGAGTACCATTGGTATGAACGTGTATTGATATGTTGATACTGCAGCCAAATGGTTCATAAATACATAAAGTTAGTGAGTTTAGAGAGAAAATTTAGGTGCAAATACATCTAGTTTAATTTTCTTCACTCTGCAAGGGACAAACCAATCCTTTAAAGCTAGCACTTCAGTTGTTCATAGAACCAGAACAAGTTATATCATTTACCCCCTCTACAGGTAAAGCATCCCATGTAAAAATATGTGTTCTTTGTGAGAAAATGGATAATTTCAGGCATTTCTGTCTTGTGAGAGAAATACCACTTTGGTAAAAAGCATGTTGACTTTCCTCTAACAAAAGATGCCTGACAACACAGGGTCCTGCCTGCTCACTCAACAAGAGGGTAAACTGGGTTCTCTTACAGCCTGAGATGGCCACATCCTTCAACATGCTATGACTTCTCATTTCCCAATCCTTATGCAAAAGCACTGCCCCTGAGCACAGCTGGGAACATAAAAGCTCCACGGGAACCAGGAGAGTTTTGCCAGGAGAAACACTTCGGTTCTAGAGTTTGATTCAATAAAGAAGAAGAAAAAAGAAAAAAGAAAGGAAAAAGAAAAAGGAAAAGGAAAAAGAGGAAAAGAGAAAATAAAGGCTGACTGGCAAGGCCCAGTCAGCAAGGACTAAAAGGACAGAAATTTGTTTCCCCACTGTGGCAGTTGACACAGTTAAAGCGTAATAAAGGGAAGAAAACTTCTCCCGATAAACAAATTGGTGAAAATTATTTCCTACTAGACCACAAGTAGGAAAAGCAGACTTAGGTTTTTCTGAATCACAAGTAATTCCCTGGAATGCTCCAGGGCTAACATGGTTCCTCTTTGCTCCTTATTTATAGCGAAATTGTACTGTTGCTATCTTACCTTGAAAGACTTTCAGTCCTGCAATGCAGACAGTGATGCAAAATATAGGTAAGCCCTGAAGTGCAGTGAGTTTTAGAAGATAATTCAGAAGAGCTCAAAGGACAGATTATGTGGTCCTGTCAGCACTCACCTACTGCAGAGAAGTGGAAAGGTGAATAAAGGATTATAAGAAGAGGCTGCAGAAGAGTAGACTTTCTGCTTACCGACACTATTTCTTATTTCAGTGAAGTTCCTGTTATCTTGTCCTATCAGTAATGTTCCTGTTATCTTGTTAAATCAACAATGAATTATCTATCTTTCAAGGGAGCAACTTAGTGTCTACTTTTTGGAAGCAGTGTAATTTATTGCCACATTTTGGAGATACGCACTTACTCAGAAAAATATTTCAATATTTTAAGGGCATTATTGCTCTAAGGACAGACACACAGATTTATCCAAGAATTATCACAAATCGAATATTTTCATAAGAGGTATTAGGAAAATTGACACTGCTCAAATTCTTGTTTTTATAATTTGAAAACATTCTTTTTTTTTTTAAGAGCTTCACATGTTTTATTAGAAAACAGAGGAAGCTATCCCAACAGAAAAGCATACCTTTTCATTTGCAACTGTGATACTTTTATAACTGTGATTAAAAAAATTAAGACGGGAAATCTGTCAAAAGTAGTGATTTAATATTCTCTCTTTCTCTTCTTTTTTAGAAAAACAAAACAAAACAAACAAAAAAAAACCTCCACTACTCAATCTTTAAGCATTTAATTAAAAAAATGCCAGCCAGCTTTGTCATTTTTAATGCTTTACAGACTTTAAAAAGTGCTCTTTGGCAAACATCGCTCTTAAAAACTATGGGCAACAAAGTTAAATGTTGTATTTTCTTATATAAATGTTTGCATGAAAATGTCAAAGTACCTCACTCATCTCACTCCTATGACCATCAAATAGTGTAGATAGATATGCAATTCAGCAGTCTGGAAAGCAGTTACATATTTGTCCTTTTAACCAGGAGAGAGGGAACCAGAAAAACAGTATGAGATTCGCTAAACTTGATAATGAAACATAAAATCCTCTCCTTCAGCCTTGCTTGTTTTAACTCAAGATTCTTATTTACAGACTAGAATTATTGTCTTCTGTTGAAAATTTCAGAGAAAATCTTGATTGGTCTCATACGCTTCCTAACATTTGAATAGTTAAATCTTCCCTAATCAGTGCTACTTTGAAGTGGTTTTTTTTGTTTGTTTTTGTTTGTTTTTGTTTGTTTTTGTTGATTTTTGTTGTTGCTAGTTTTTATTTGGTTGGCTTTTTTGTTTGTTTTGTGGGTGTTTGTATGTTTTAAGAAGAAAAAAAATCAGTATCTTTATCTACAACTCAGATACCCACTAACAACTGATAAACTAAAGATACCTTAGCAAGTGAACAAATCAGCCCACCTGTATGCTTTTGCTCTACTACTGAAATAATTTGAAACTTAACAGGCTAAGTTTGTATTAGGTACTATGTTTTGCTTCTCTTTAACTTTGTGGCATATAAGAAAACAAAATTAGAATACAAAAATAGAGAACATTAATGACAAAACCTTAAACTAGAAGAAGTATTTACCTAACAGGAAACAAAGCAGAAAAACATTCATTCCCTAGGTAGATGATAAGAAGAAAATGTTTTAGATACATATCAAAAATATATATTTGAATTTTTAATATTCTCACTAGAGACAGATTTTTTTGTTATATCCAAAAGTAAAATATAAAACTACTCAAAGAAGGAAATTCACTGGAATTTGAATTCTTTCATCTGTTAAGACTAGAGCCAGGTCAGATATTACCTCTTGTCGGATACTGAGTAATGGGCTGATTTTTCTTAGGTACATTGAAGATATTTTCTTTCATATTGAGAGATTGAAGGCTACCACAAAAGTCAATGTTTTCTTATTATAACACCTGCTCCTCTTATTTTCTGCATAATATGTTCAGTCTGAAGGAGGAGAAAATGACAAACTGACATTGGTAGGTAATATACTTTATTTTCTTACTAGATCCTCATCACTCTCCCATTGTCTTCTAAGTGAAGAAGTGAAGAAGTGAAGATAAAAATATCTTCTGAAATGTAAGTTTCTCTTATGTTATCACCTACATAGAACATATTAGCTATAGTAATTTTAGCAATTACAACTCATTTATCCCATTAGAGATGATAGAGATAAATGGGCACAGGGATGGAGTTTGCTCTCAGAGCCCAAATATTTTTTACTTCTACCATCCTTTTCCATTGTTCTGTGTATTCTGTGCTCATCTTTGCATCTTCCCAGAGTACAAATAAGGCATAAAACATCAGCATATCTGATATGCAGTGTTAAATATATGCTCATGTATGACTATGTAGGAAGAAATGTAAGGGAGAATCAGTCCTCTTGTCTTTTTGAAAGCAAAGTTTATTGCAGTGAGAGAGGAAGATGAGAAATCAGTAAGAACAAAAAGCTAATTCCAACAGGAACACGGGAGAAGCAGCAAAACCATGCATTTTTGCTAGGTTTCTGTGACAGATCTGTCCACCTCATCACAGCATTATCCTCCTAGACACTTATATATATGAGAGTTTTTTGGTTGTTTGGTTGTATTGTTCTGAAAGAGAGACAATGCATCTATGGTACTGGGAAAGCAAAAGCACTTCAGAACAGTCTACTGAAACTAGAAGAAGTGATCTGTCTCAGAAAATACTCCACTTTCTTCATCTGTTCTAAAACAATGAGATTACTATGAGTTATAATTTCCTGGAACATAATTTTTAATCTGCATGCAGATTTCTCATGCACCCATTAACTCTCTTCATTTGAAAAGCCTAGTTAGAAGCATTGTTGCTTTCTCTCTTGGTCTCTCTCCTCCTATCCTGACAAAAAGTTACATTTTGTGTGGAGAAAGAAAAAAAAGCATTGAAGATAGCATACTGTAAAACACTTAGTCCTCAATTTTAAGTTTCTAAAAAAAAAAAATTCTAAAGAAAGATTTTAAAATCAGAAGTACTAGACAAAATATTTTTTAAACCTGCTACCTTTTATCTAATAGTAAAAATATTCTATTCCTGAAATGATGCTTCAGGGTACAGTGGATATTTGGCTAATTTCAAGACAGTTCCCCTTTCAGTAAAACATTTCTTTGCCTCACATCAGGCCACTCCAGTGACAGAACAGATGTGGAGAAAATCAGAATGTCTATATTCCTTGCTAGGCAGGTTTGTACACACATTCCAATTTAATAATCTATAAAATTCAATCTCTTCCGCTAAAATCCTCCATCCTTTGTAGGTTACTTTGTAGCCTTACATATATTAAATCATAGAGTTTAGCAGCCTCTAGACTTGCCTAAGTTTTGAACCGTCAGTAAGATCCATTAAAATAACTGTAAAAGAAAGGAATTTCATTATAATCAGTGAAATTAGTAACCATTAAATGCAGTTTGTTTTCCTTTCCTTTCTTCCTGTTTTTCTACAGGACCCCACTCTCTCCATCTTGGAGCCTCAGGGATAATTGCTCTTAAGCAGAGCCAGTTGAGACACCCAGATATTTCATACCAAGGGATTTCTATACTCAGTGCTCAGCTCAGAACAAATTCAGCTAAAGTTACCAACATGTGTAGACTTTTTATGATGGCACATATATTAGTTGAACATACATCAGCAGCGTGCCCTGGCAGCCAAAAGGGCCAACTGTATCCTGGGCTGCACCAGGCCCAGCACTGCCAGATGAGGGAGGGGAGGGACTGTCCCACTCTGCTCTGCACTGCATGGCCTCACCTTGAGCAGTTTTGTGTACAGTTTTGGGCACTGCAAGAACATAATACTATCTAAGACTGTCTGAAGGAGATGTACAAAGATGGTGAATGGACTAGAGGGCAAGACATATAAGTAGGGGCTGAGGTCTCTCGGTTTGTTCAGCCCAGAGCAGAGGAGGCTGAGGGGAGGACTCATGGTATCCTACAGCTCTTCAAGAGGGGAGTAGAGGGGCAGCGCTAATCTCTGCTTTCTGGTGACAGCAACAGGGCCTGAGTAAATGGCATGGAGCGGCATCAGGGGAGGGTCAGACAGGTGTTAGGGAAAAGTTATTCACCAAAAGATGATCAAGCACTGGAACAGGCTCCCCAAGGCAGTGATCATGGCCTCAAGCTGCTGGCATTTAAGAAGTGTCTGGACAACACTCTCAGAAATATGGTTTGAATTATCAAAGAATCCTAGAATCACCAAGGTTGGAAAAGACCTCCAAGATGATCTAGTCCAACCATCCACCTACCACCAATATTTCCCCACTAAACCATGTCCCTTAGTACAATATCTACACGTTTCTTGAACCCCTGCAGGGATGGTGACTCAACCATCTTCCTGGGCAGCCCATTTCAGTGCCTGACTACTCTTTTGGAGAAGAAATTTGTCCTAATATCCAACCTGAACTTCCCCTGGCGCAACTTGAGGCCATTCCCTCTCATCCTATTGCTAGTTACATAGGAGAAGATGTCAACCCCCTCCTCACCACAGCCTCTTTTCAGGTAGTTGTAGAGAGTTATAAGGTCTCCCCTGAGTGTCCTCCAGACTAAACAACCCCAGTTCCCTCAGCCACTACTCATAAAACTTGTGTTCCAGTCCCTTTACCAGCTTTGTTGCCCTTCTCTGGACATGCTCCAGGACCTCAGTGTCTTTCTTGTAGTGAGGGGCCCAAAACTGAATACGATATTTGTGATGTGGCCTCATCAGAGCTGAGTACAAGGGGACATTTACTTCCCTTCTCCTGCTGGCAACACTATTTCTGATACAAGCCAGAATGTCATTGGCCTTCTTGGCTGCCGGGGCACACTGCTGGCACACATTCAGCTGGCTGTTGACTTGCACTGCCACATCCTTTTCCTCTGTGCAGCTTTCCAGCTACTCTGCACCGAGCCTATAGCAATACATGAGGTTGTTGTGACTGAAGTGCAGAACCTGGCAATTGGTTTTGTTAAAGCTCACACAGCTGGACTCAGCTCATTGAACTAGCCAACCCAGACCCCTCTGTAGAGCCTTCCTACCCTCAGGAAAACTGACATTTGGTGTCATGTGCAAATGTACTGAGGGCATACTTAATTCCTTTCTCCAGATCATCAGTAAAGATATTAAACAGAGCCAGCCCTAATACTGACCCCTGAGGAACACTACTAGTGACTCGTTGCCAGCTCGATGTAACACCATTTACCACAACTCTGTGGGCCTGGTCATATTTCTCAAAGAGACCTATAATCAACGTCAGTGAAAACTTTGAAAGGAGAAAAATATTTGTATTAATATATGACCAAAAAAAAAACCACCAAAAAAAGAATGACTTTTTAAAAATAATTTTCCCTGACAAAGCCTCCCTTTTAATCATAACTAGGACCAAATGTTCTTTTTTCCATCTCAACTAAAAACAAAAGCACCCAGCTGTGGCAATTTTTGAGAAAACAAGAGAAAAGTGCTAGCCCATGGATTTATAGCTTCTTGTTCACCCCTCTTGATAATTTTATGAATGTATTAAAAATATTCACAACCAGAGCTGCAGATGTCCATCAAATTCCAGCCATAGACAATTCCATTTATCTTTGTGTGAGATCGCAAACAATATTCCCTCACCATACTGAATGGACATCTTGGACAGATGGCACATCCTTCAGCCCTTTGCAAAACAGAATTTGTAAAAGTCCCAAAAGTCTGAGGTAATGAAGACAGAGATCAGCTTAGAAGACTGGGAACACCAAGGGGACACCATTAACAGCACGGAATGTTTTACTATGCTTACAGTCTTCTTTAATGCCATATTGTAAAAATTGTCCTGGGCATCCAAAATCACATGTAAACATGGTGATGAACAACTTAATATCTTACATACTTTGTGCTTTGTACTTTGTGAAAATCTGAATGATTTTCTTCAGCCACATTGCCATACTCTAGTAAAAAGCAGAAGGATACTGAAATACATCAATAAAATCAGAAAGGATTTTACAATTAGTGTTGTTGATTTTCTCATTTATTTCTTCTTGTTTTAAGCAGAAAGTCTATATTTAATTTGAAATAGATCACCTTCAAGATTGTTGTGATAATGTGTAAAATAATCATTTGAAAGCATACTTCTTTGTTGTATCCAAAAGTTTTTTCTTTATCACTGAATGAGAAGGGAAGGCTGAAGTTCAAATCAACTCATTTAAATCAGGAGTCACCTACTGTGTTTCTGATCGATAGGAGACAGAAATACATTTTTACCTTTTAGTCTGAGTCTGTTGCCATAAAAACAGGTACAAATAAATTGCTGCCATCAAATCTCTTAAGATTTTGAAAACTCAGTACAGTTGTTTTCATTTTTAATGAGTTGATAGACTGAGTTGTCGCTTAGCAGATTTGCGACTCTTTGTGCTAAACAGTAATGCCCTCTATGACATACAGTTTGATCATTTGCACCAGTAAAACCATTTACAGCTTTATTATCTGGCTTGCATTACAACCTAATCCTCGAAAAAGAGGATGTGCATTTCAAGCTCTAGTATCTGCTACCATAACATGCATAGACAAGAATATTTAGCCATTTCCTCCTCAAAGTCTAGTTAAAAGACACCTTACTGTTACAGCCAGTTGGTTTCAACATGAAAAGCTGAATACAAACAAACAAAAAGTTGTAAGGAAAAATAGAAGGAGAATAGTCAACTTCCTTGAAATTTGTAAATATTTTTCTTTCAATTATTTATTTGCAGGTCTATTTTTATCTAAACAACTTGGCATGAACCTTTGAACCAGTAAAAGAACTATCTTGAGTACTTAATAAATGGATTTCTTTAATGCTTTTAATTTTATTTTATTTCTGTCATTAAAAATCTTCCATTCAGATTGTTGCAGGAATACAATGTACTATGATATGATATGATAACATTTTGTAGAAATAGCATGACTACTATATGCTATTACATTATATTTTAGGTACAGTGTGGGGATACTTTATAAATAATGATGTATACAAAACCAGAAAATATAATAATTGCTGTATGATCTAGTATTATTCAATAAGTGACTCTTTTGATACACTTGTGGCCTCTATACTGACATCAGCTGTCAACAGAATGATATTTATATAGGATTTGAATTGCTTCAACCAAAGATGAAACATAGATCTCTAAGTAAACTAGCCTAAACCTCAAGTCTGGGATTCGCCTTGCAGTTAGTATAGAGAGACAGCAGCATTTTAGGATAAGGATGATTTTCTGCAGTGTCTGAGCTATCTGAACCGAGTTACTCCATGGCGCTTAAGATTTCTCAGAAGAAAAAATAATCTCATAAAATTTCACATATCTGACTGTATCTGTCTGTACAAATGAGAATATACCAATTTGATGGTACCATAGCCACCAAATTGAATTAACACACAGACCACAATTTGCTCATACATTTTTACTAGTTTATGTTCTAACCTGCTCAGTACTCCTGAAAACTCCTTGAAAGAACAGGAAAAGGTTAAAACAGATTAATGGTACTGGATTTCACTACTGCAATTTTAGGGTTCATGAACCTAAAAGCAAGTTGGTATCTTTAATATGTAATTTAAAATGTCCCCAAATGCAAACGGAATGCTTGAGTTCTCAGCCATAAGAATGTCTACAGAATGTGACAGGTGCCACTGGCTACAAAAAGCTTTTCAATATCCAGGTTAGATGCTAGGAAGAAATTTCTTTATTTGGAGAATGGTGAGGCACTGGAGCAGGTTGTCCAGGCAAGCTGTGGATGCCTCATACACAGAGGTGTTCAAGGCCACATTGGATGGAGTCCTGGGCAGTATGATCCAGTGGGTGGCAATCCTGCCAACAGCAGTGGGTTGGAACTGGGTGGTCCTTAATGTGCCCTCCAACATCTATGATTTTCTTGCATCCTATCCCAGAGAAATGAGGTCTCCCCTCAGTCTCCTCCAGATTAAATACTCCCCATTATCTCCGTTGTTCCTGATAACTCTTGCTTTCTGTTCCCTTCACTAGCTTTGTTGCTCTTTGCACACACTAGTGCAACTAGTGAAGGGCCCAAAACTGAACACAGTACTCGAGGTGTGGTCTCACCTGTGCTGAGTACAGAGAGAAAATCACTTCCCTAGTGCTGCTGGCCATACTGTTTCTGATGCAGGCCAAAATGCTGCTGGCCTTCTTGACCTGGGTGCACTAGTGACTCGTGTTCAGATGGCACCCCCGAGTCCTTTTCTGAAGGACAACTTTCCATTCACTCTTCCCCAAGCCTACACTGCTGCATGGGGTTATTTGGACACAAGTGCAGGACTTGGCACATAGTCTGGATGTCACGTGACTGGACTCAGCCCATCAATCCAGCCTACCCAGATCCCTCTGCAAAGCCTTCTTCCCTCAAACAGATCTACAGTGCTTCCTAACTTGGTGTCGTCTGAGAACTTACTGAGGATGCATTTGATCCTCTCAACAAGTTCATGGATAAAAGTCTTAAACAAAATGGCCCCAGGACTGAGTCCCAGGAAACACTTCTGGGGAATGTCGGCCTGCTGGATGGAACTCCATTCACTGTGTCTCTGAGTCTGGCCATCCATCCAGCTCTTCAACCAGTGAACTGAACACCTGGCCAATCCATGAGCAGCCAGTTCATCCAGAATAATACTGTGTGAGAAAGTGCGAAGTGCTTTTCTAAGATTCACACAATCCTTCCTTCATGTACTAAGTATGTTAGCTTGTCATAGAAGTAGACTAAATTAGTGGAGCAGGACCTGCCCTTCAAAAACCCATTCTGTCTTCTTGTGATCCTATCTCGACATGCTAGGATGAAAATATTTTGCTAAGGCAACTGTTCCTACTGGCTAAAACACCAGAATTAGAAAAGATTTCCATAAAAAAACTTATATTTCAAAAAAGAATTATTGTAAGTTTTTCTCCACCAAATAACCCCGTAATTAAGAAATGTGTTTTTGCAGCTTATTTTTTAAAATAATAATGATTCCTTCAACATACCTTTTTGTTGTTGTTGTTTTAGGTTCTTTTTTCTTTTAATATAAACCATTTAACTTCATATTTGTAAAGAAAAAATCTTCAGGCTTTGAGGAAAAAATTTTCCCCAGTAAAAATAATTGAAAAAAAAATTGTTACAAGAACTTATTTTAATTTTGGCACAGGAAAACCCTGAGAAGATCAATAAGTAATGCAAGGCGGTTTTGCTTCCTTTCAGAATTGATCCTTACAGTGAAAAGAAATCACTTATTTAATTAGTGCTGCTGTTCAGATAAATGTTTTAAAATTCATCTTCCACTCCCTCCATCTGTTGTAGCAAAACAGAATCTTGCAAGGAGACAGAGATAGCACTTCATTCCTCATTACTAGTGATCAGTCCCAGCAAACATGGGAAGATACAAAATATGCTGGCTAATTGTCACTTAGTTGGAATAAATAGTTTACTATTTAAAATAAAGTATTAACTTTATTTTAAATTAGCATCTATATTGCATTAAATAAATTAAAAAAAAAAAAACACAACGTTTCCATGCTTCAGAATACGCAGTGAAGAAATTATATATATATTGAATTTTAAAACTGGTGTATTTTTTTGTTAAATATGATGCCAAACAATACAATGCCATAAGCAAAAAGTTCTGTAAGGCATTCTTTCCATGTGGGAGTCATGGCACAGCACAAGTCCATAATCTATGTGACTTAATTATCTCTTTCTAGGAAGCCTGTTTTATCACAGATTTCTCATGATCTGGGGTCCTGTCTCACAGTGGACCGCTTTAAGTGTTTCAAAATCAAAGCAAAGACTTGGATTTACATCTCTTTTACCCCAGAAGATGTGGCTGTCATTTATATATGGAGAATACACAGACTTTCAATTCATTCTCCCAACATGGTTTGTTTTTTATCTGAAATCATTTTCTGGCATACACTTACAAAAATCATGCTGGTCAGTCTCCTATTTAGTATTGCAAAAGTATCTAGAGCTCTTTCATTGCTATCAGGAATGAAATGTAATATAGAGGCAAATATCATATTACATACTGTAAATTATGGTCTATCTGTGAATGTTTATCTTGTTTAAATAAAAAATACCCATCACTTTGAAATCCAGATTTACTGTGTATGCACTGTGAAATCTAGCTGCTTTAATAAATTGAAATTAGCATGATTTCAAATGATCAAAAAGCACATTTAATTAATGCTGTTTAAGAGCCTTCCTAACAAAGAGAGCAACGTGACTGTTCCCATAAGTCTCTGATGAGAATCTTTCCCCTCTCTTGCTCTTCAATACAAGAAATAGTTTCATTGACTGCAGTGACCTCAGTCATGTGGCATAGAAAACTTAATTCATGAGTCATTCACCCTCTTTCAGCCGTGTTCACATCTGAAGAAGGTACTAAGATCTGTTGTCAAACTCCTGTCATACACCAGGCCATACTAACAGCATATTATTCTTATACAATGGAATATCAGCTCATGAACCACTGTTAATCATAACATTTAAGTCACAGAAGCATAGAAACTAATAATACCTGATGAGTACCAACAGTAAATGTTGTTCTGCCCTTTTGGAGCAGGTTTCGCACAGATACACAGCAGTGCCTTAAATATATTCTCATGACAGTGAGTGATCATTCGAAAAGTCAAGACCCTGAGGACATAAAGTATGCCAGTTCAACATGCCAGTTATAATACAGAATGTTACACTAATTCCATCTAGATGGTTCTGTAATTCTACTGTAATTTGCTAAATAGCTTGGTAACTTTGATAATCTGTTGCTGTCAAAAATCTTTTACAATGGATATAACTTCAACAATGTACTTTATCTTGCTGTTGGAAGATATTCAAGAAATTTGTTGTTTTTTTTTTTTAAGCCACAGAGCTATGATACTTTTCAAAACTGTAATCATACCATTTGATATGGCACAGCATAAAATCAATAAAGTAATATAAATGAGATATCTTTCTTGGGAATCTCTTGGCTTAAAAAATGACAAGCTTTGTGCAAAAAAAGTGACTAGTTGATGAAAATCTCTCTTGAGCATGAGCAAATTGGATTATCAATTAGCAGTATGTCTTCAAAAATCTCCTTTTCTTAAGCCTCCTTCAGTTCCACTATCATTTGTCAAATGCCAGTGAAAAATATCTGTGATATGCAGCAAAGGCTTGCTTGCAGACTGCCATTTTCATCTGAAAACAAAAGCTTGGTAAGCTTGACTAAACCTGTCTGTTAAAATCCCTTGCAGCAAAAACAAAGCATGAAGAATTTCTTTAAATTAATTATTTCAATGATTTAACCTAATATTAAAGTCAAGCTGAAAAACTGTCAGCCACTCCAGCGTTCCAGGGTAAATCTCCACACTTAGTAACAAACTGGGACTATGGAACATAATCACACATCTGAGGACTTCAGGACTTTTTTTTCTTTCATCCTCCCTTAACACCCAGATACAAGCTATCTTATCTTCTATTCACTTGGTAATGGACTGGGATTGTGCCTTCTTCATAGAATCATAGTACAGTTTGGGTTGGAAGTTCTTGTTTTCCTATGTCCTTCTGTATGTATATTAGACAAACTAATATGTCTCAACTGCAAAAAATATGGCAGCCTTGGTCTGGGCAAAATTTAATTTTGTATGTCTTAGTTAACAGAAAATCTTTGCCTTAATGATTCTCCTGAATCTGGGTCTTATTATAGTGTCTGGGAATTTAAACTTATTTATTTTTACTACATTGGTATTTTGAAAGTATAAAAGCACTGAAAAATATAGGCTTTGCAGTACACAGTGCTAACCTGCTTTCTTGAAATTTTCTACTAACAGCAAATGTTTCATCAAAGTAAGAACACGTCCATATGTTCCTTGGAAAAGAAGAGAGCAGAACTTGAAAATGACGAATATTACTATTTAAAAAATACTTTGGCTCCCACGCATGGAACAATTTAAATTTCCCATATTTATTGACATGAATTTTCAGTGGTTTTTTTCCAACTTGCTTTTCATTGTGAATTTAATGGCACACCAAGGCCTGTAAAGCAAATGTAGACTATTGGAGAAATGGTCATAAACTGTTACAACTTCTAACATTTCAATGGCATGCTAATTTTAACTCTGGCTTCTTGTGCCTCCTAGATATTTGTGCCTCTAGGACTACAGTTACCTCTTAATCTCATGAGAAATTAGAATAACAGCTGATCTCAGCTCTGCATATGCTGTTTTATTTTAAGCATAGTTTAGTATCTATAAAATATGTCAGGTTAACAGCACTAGAAATAGAAGATTTTTGTTTGTCCCCAAAGCAGCCATATCACAGAAAGTGACAACTAAGGCTTCCTTACAAGTAAATGCTTCTCTGCACTGCTCTGCCTGGACCATAGGCACAGGAATAGAAAGGTTTGCAAATCCCACTCTTTGCCATAGTGAAAAAATATTTCCCATGCTACTTTTCTTAAATAAAAGAAATTCCAACTAAAAGATAATGAAATCTTTCACCTGCTCCTCCTACAGAAACATATCCCATGGCAATGCTACAGGCTTGGGGCAGGAGGTTGCGGTGAGGTGAGGGTCAGCCTCTTCTCCCACGTAACTAGCAATAGGACAAGACGGAATGGCCTCAAGTTGCACCAGAGGAGGTTCAGGTTGGATATTATGAAAAAATTTCTTCTCCAAAAGAATAGTCAGGCACTGAAATGGGCTGCCCAGGAAGATGGTTGAGTCACCATCCCTGCAGGGGTTCAAGAAACGTGTAAATGTTGTACTAAGGGACATGGGGAAATATTGGTGGTAGGTGGATGGTTGGACTGGATGATCTTGGAGGTCTTTTCCAACCTTGGTGATTCTATGATTCTATGATTATTCCACAACCTCGCTACTATAAAAGGTAGGAAATTTCTGACCTGAATCTGTTTCACTCCAGTGTATGACCATGTGGTCTCATGCCAGTTTAACAAATTCATTTAAGCCATTTTTTCCTCATTCTGCCATTTAGCCCAGGAAATTACTCACAGACAGCAGCTATATTCTCTCTCAGCCTGGCTCTGAGCAACCTGATCTAACCATAGATGTCCCTGTTCATTGCAGGAGAACTGGGCTAGATGACCTTTAAGATCCCTTCCAACTCACACAATTCTGATTCTTTTGGTATTCTGACTAAACCAAGCTCTTCAAGTCACTAAAGAGACAGCTCACCGGTTCCAGTTTGAAGTTAAATACTGAGTACTATTATCTTCATTTTACTCCTGGAATAGCCCCATTAAATCATGTTCAGAAGTGAAACACATACCCATAAGGAGGTGATCTTCAAGTTCCTGTGTCTACATCCAGTCTCTCAAAGGAACAGCACATTATGCTCTGGTACTAGTGTTAAGGCTGACTAAGGGGCAATTCAAGCCCCATGCTTCAGTACTGCATCGGGATATCATCTTAAAAGTGTCCATACATGTCACTAGTACCTTAAAATCTATTTGCCAGCTGTTGTCTTGAGATTTTCCTTCTAACAGTCTGCAAGACTGTACGCCTTTCCTTGACTCCAACCTTCCTAAAATAAGCTTTGTTTTGGTCAGTACTCTGTTGGTCACAACTTCTGGAAATCTGTCCTAATACTTTTATAAAGACCCTGTATAGTATGAATAATCAGCGCTCCAGTGAAGCTAGAGTTACTAAACAGAATAAAATCTGAACTTGGTAGAGCTCACTCAGAAAACAAGCATGAGACCTTGTAAAGACTCGAATCATAGGCAATTTTATAAAGGTTAGAGTAACAATCTAAAATACAACTATACAGTTATTTTCATAGCAGTATCTATCTATAAGTACACAAATAAGCTTTACTCACTCAAAGTGGAAAATAAAACTGTACTAGATATTCATTTTCTGACATGGTTGTCACAAGCAAAGTCCCATCTTTACTCCATTGCGCAGTTTGGATAGGGATAATTGACAAGAAAAAGGAACATCAGAAACAATGAAGATAATTTTTCACCAGCATTTATGGCACAAGCATTGTTTCATGACCATATTTGGTCATGAGTATATCTGAAAGTGATTCCAATCACTATTATTTTCAGCCACTGTACAATGACAAGGCCACTGTATCAGCTGCATTGATGGGAGAGCAGGATGTTTTTTTTTCCCCTAAGAGCTGCACATTTGTGTCTCCAGGAGAGGAGAAAAGAGAGAGTAAAATATTTCTTAGACTGTTTTTCTTTGATATAGTTCAGGCTTTGATAAAACAGAAGGAATGAGTCAGTGTTTGGCTTCATGGAACTATCACAAGAAAAACCTTTCGCTCTTATCTCAGATAATGTTCAAATTGCAGCCAGACTGCAATGAAATGGAAAAATCACCACAAATAAAAATAATGGCTTGAAAGTGAGTATATGGAGGGGGAAATTGTTAAAATTGCAGAGTTTAATTACGCTTAGTCTCTCTCTGCATCAACTTACCGTCCATTAATGTGAAACTTGGGGAAGAGATCACTGCTCAGGTTAGAACAATTTCAGAGAGAGAATGAAACATCTTGAACACCGGGGACCCTTTTACCAAACACATTTGCAGATAAATTTCCAGATTATGTGGCTAAAATAGATGAACATGTTTGCCTTTTCTTCACAATTATTTAGTGTTTTCCATAGAAAGTCCAAGTTGATAAGACAGTTATGCATATATTAGTACTAAACATCTGCTCAGTGACTAGTTATGAAAACACAGTGTACAAAACACTTATAATCTTTTAATCACAGAAATGTTCTCATTCTTTCTGATATATATCTCAATGCAGTCTTAAATTCCATTCTGGTTACATCATCTGGTAAGTTCAGAGGAAGAGCAGCATCACTGAGGAGCCTGTGGTAAGCTATAAAACACATGTACATGGTCAGATAGAATGAGAAAAAGAGCATCAACAAACACTGTGCGACTCTGTGATCCATGAACAGCATGGAAGTCTGAACACGTAGATCAGAACTCAAATATAAAGGGTAATTATAAAACATCTGAGTTTTTTATAGGCAGAGTGAAATGGATTTGTACTGTCTTGTCTCAGCATTCATGTATTAACACTGTTTTGGAGCCAATACAAAAGGGAGATACCTCCTATACAATAAATCTGGTCAAATAATTGTCACCAGATCTGTGGCATTGTATCACAAATCAGAGTCTGCTTCCAACATTCAGGCATTGATGTCTCTAGGATTACAAAATTGGTGATAGAAACTTTTCATATACACATGCATGGGCAGCTGACAAGAACAACAAAGAACATCCTAACAGTCCACATCGTGAATAAAAGAGAATGGCCACTTTTCCTTCTTGGTCTCCTTTACGCATATTGGAACATTCTACGAATTCTTCTGGCAGTAAGAAAATGAGGAAGTCATTATGTATCTCTTCTCTGCCTCCCAAATTTTAGCAAATGGTTTCAAAATGAGCCTCCCCTTCCTGTAAAACATATCCCAAAGGAATAGGTTGGCTGAAGGCAGTGGTCACAGTTCCCACTTCATTCCAATCTTCCAGCAGTCTGAGGCTCTCTCTCAACCACCACACAAAGACTATCCCAAAAGACAGCTGTTTTTTCAAAGTAAATACTTCTATACTGTTCTAAATATATGGACTTGCAGTATCCATCACAGCTTAGCTTCCAGTGTCCATTATAATCACCTCATGAGAGATGGCAAGTTGTAATCACGTTGAATTTTTCCGCATTAACAAGTTAGCATCTAGGATCGCTGTTGAACTTCTGTGGTGTTTTTTTTTTGTTGTTGTTGGTTTTTTTTGTTTGGTTGTTTTTTTTTTGTTTGTTTTGTTTTTGTTTTTTTGTTTTTTTGTTTTGAGTTACGGATTATTTTTCAGCAACTGGAAAAATGAATTACTTCTGGATTCACAATTCAGCCAGACTCATCTCTGCTCCTAAATATATTTTCACAATCTGGCAATGAGAGATGTAAACTCTTCATGCATGATAAACAATCTCGCAAAATTGTACAGCAGGAACACAACTTTCATGGGAAATACCAAGTTTTCATTCAAGCAATAACAGTTTTCTGCCAAATTTTTAAGGATTTCATAATAATAGTTCTTTTAAACTATAATAAATATGTCTGAAACTTATTAAGCCCCATTGATTTAATTCCCAATTACATTCCATAAGAATTTTCATAGGCGAAACTTTGAGAACTTGAGGAGCAAAGAAATAGACTAAGTTTTCACCATTATTTTCATAGTGGATTTGTATGACAAATATTCTGCTGTTATCTGAAAGTATAGCACATTTCCCCAAGGTATTAATTGCAAGACCTTTGTGTTATATAAAGCATTTACATGTAAATTACAAACATTACCTTGTTCTTTTCCATTTTTTTTTAAACTAATAAAATGCAACCTATATTGTAAATACAATTATGATGGCAATCACTTCTACTTTTTCTGTGAATAATATCCCATTTTCTATTTTTGAAGACTTATTTTTATGGCATTGCTTATTTTCATAGATACATGATTTGGAGTTATCTATTTTACTTTATAGGAATTCTATTTGTATCTGTCACTTAGTGTTGTTTTAAAAGGCTAAAAAATAAAAAAGTAAATGTTTAAAGAAAAAAAGATAGGTTTTCTTATCCCAAGAAGCCTTGCAGGTCTCCATTAAACCTGAAAGTAGTTAAAGAAACACTGCCTATCATCAGCGTGTGATTTTCCACAGAGCTAAAACAAATAAAGGAAAACAAAAATTCTAAAACAAATAAGGTAACCATTCTTCTAGCTGTGTGTAGGCTATTTTGTATACAGCTAGCAGGAAGCATATTGTCATTTATGTTTGTTAAACAAACAATTGCTGATGAAGTGCTACAGAAAATGCACCCAAGATATGCATGTTAGATGTCATCAAGGTGCACTGGATTGCTTCATGAGCTGCAATAAGCTGGTGCATGTGTGCAACACAAAGGACTGCCAAGGCAATCTGCAACACTGGAAGAAGGTGGAGTTTGGCAGTTTCCATGCTCTTGGGAAGACCTGAGCAGTCATATTCAACTTGACTTCACTTTCTTAATCTTTTATTCCATCTACATGAGCAAAACATTAAATCAACAAATAGATCCTTAAGGAAAAATTAAGAGGATGATGGAAATATCAATATAAAATCAATATAACAACATATAAGGCTAAAAAAAGTGTTTACAAACTAATCTTAATTCTTCAGGACAAGCAATAGTGTCACTTCTATATGCCTTTATTCTCATTAAGGAATCAATGCTCAGCCAATGGAATAAATTACCTTTAATTTCATTTTTGATAAGAGTTTTCCCATTTAAATCCAGGTATATTTAAAGTCTGTTGTGGTTTCTTCAAGATTCAATACTTAACAGTGACAAATACATTTTTTATACATGTAAATGTCAGTCTAATTTAGATGTTTCACAACTTGGAATTGTAAAACCGATTTTATTTTTTATAATCCCTTAAGAACTAAAATAGAAGTTCTATTCTGACAAATACAAAACAGAAATGCCTTCTTAAAAAAAATTAAATTCATGTAATCAAAACATAAATAGTATTGCGAAACTGAAATTGGTTTGCATTCTAAGCAGGTAAGCCTGCATGAGTACATGAATACCTCAATAGTTCCCCCCCCCCCCAAAAAAAAAGATTGTAAAATGTTAAAAATATGTCATTTCCCACATACTTAACAGAAGCTAGACTACAAGACTGAATACGTATCCTGTTACCCCATCTTACAATTAGAACAAATGTTACACCGAAACAAAAACTCATCTCCAAAATTTTTCTAATTAATTTTGCTCTCAGTAGTAATGATCTTAATTAATGCATCTCTGAAGAGAATACATCTCACATTTCTTAGATTTTGCAGAAAATTACACTGTTTGGAGACACAGTGATATTAGCAAGTGACTTTATAACCCATGAAGAAAATCCTGCATTTGGGGTCTGATTGTGTTTGATGAGTAGAATAGCCTTGATTTCTTTGGAGGCCATGGGGAAAGAGGCACGAGAGCATGGGATTTGTTAGATGAAGCCTTGTACAAGAGCAGAAAGTTGTTTAGAGTCTCTTTCAATTCCCTAAAATCCGTAAGATGCCTTGATGTGTTCCTGTTGCAGAAGATGAAGAATCATCCATTAGACTACACTGTAAGAAAGCCCATTGTGATCAATGCTACAGGAATACACAGACACCATCTGAGATTCTCAAGTAATTTTCAGTTGCTCATAGGGGTTTTTGCTTACAAATTAACATGGCAAGGATACAAATTAATGTGGGCAAAATGTGTTCTCAAAAAAATTAGTTTCCTTAGAGCCACGAGGACAGAGCTGGTCATGAAGAGACAAGAGAAAATAGCTTTCCAAACATTGCATCAAGAAAGAGAAGATTCATCTCCCTATGACTGCCAATGAGACCTTTCAAAAGCCTAAGATCTTATTTGCATTCATTCCACCATATTCGAAGCTTGTGGCAATCCGGAAGTTCCCACAGATTGGAAAAAGGGAAACCATAAACCCCATTTTCAAGAAGGGAAAAAAAGAAGATCCAGGGAACAACAGGACAGTCAGTCTCACCTCTGTGCCCGGCAAAACCATGGAGCAGATCCTCCTGAAGGCCCAACTAAGGCACATGGAAAATAAAGACAAGGTGACTGGGAGTAACCAACATGGCTTCACCAAGAACAAGTCATGCCTGACAAAGTTGGTGGCCTTTCATGATAGAGTTACAGCATCAGCGGATAAAGGAAGAGCAACTGACATCATCTACCTGGACTTGTGCAAAGCATTTGACAGTGCCCTGCATGATATCCTGGTTGCCAAATTGGAGAAAAAATGGATCTGATGGATGGACTGCTCCCTGGATAAGGAATTGGCTGGATGGTCACACTCAAAGGGTTGCAATCAGCAGGTCAGTGAGCAAGTGGAGACTGGTGATGAGTGGCATTCCTATTTACATCTTTGTAGACAACTGGACAGCGGGATCAAGTGCACCCTCAGCAAGTCCGCAGATGATACCAAGATGAGCAGTGCAGTTGACATACTAGAGCAAAAGGATGCTATCCAGAGTGACCTGAACAGGCTAGAAAGGTGGGCCCATGCCAACCTCACGAAGTTCAATAAGGCCTGGTGTTAGGTCTGGCACCTGAGTTGGGGCAACCCTAAGTACAGATACAAGATAGGCAGAGAATGGCTTGAAAACAACCCTAAAGAGAAGGATTTGGGAGTGAGGATTGACAAAAGATTCAACCTGAGCCCAGAAGACCAACTGTATTCTGGGTTGAATTGAGAGAAGTGTGAACAGCAGGCTGAGGGAGGTGATTCTGCCCCTCTACTCTGCTATTGTGAGACCCCACCTGGAATACGGCATCCAGTTCACAGGATGCAAACACAAAAAGGAAACTGAGCTGTTGGAGCAAGACTAGAGAAGGGCCTTGAAGATAACCAGAGAGCTAGAGCACTCCTTTACAAGGACAGGCTGAGAGAACCAGGGCTGTTCAGCCTGGAGAAAAGAAGGATCCAGGGGACCTTATAGCAGCCTTCCAGTACCTGAAGCAGGGCTGTAGGAAAAGGCAACGTAGCTGCTTTAAACCAGTCTGAAATTACCCAAGAAAGGCAAAGATCACAACCTGGTAAATAAATAAAAATAAATAAATAAAAATAAAAATAAAATAATAAAAAAAAATTGCTTACCCCTTTCTGAGGGTCAGTGCTTGCTAAATACTCTAAAGGAGAGGATTAGCAAATAGTAACCCTTCCCTTGCAGCAGTCAGCCCTTAAAATGAGGTTAGAGAGGGGTGGAGCCAGGAATTGCTTCCACCTGTGCTCCCAGGGCTGGTTATGCCCCTTCACCAGGTGCTCAACCACTTGTTCAGGGCATGACTTAACAATTCCCATACAAGGCCCTCCAGGAAAGCTGGGGAGAGATTTTTTTTTTTTTTTTTTAAAGTGTATGCAGTGACAAAACAAGGAGAAATGATTTTAAACTGGAAGAGAGTAGACATTTCCTAGACATTCGGAAAAAAAATTCTTAACTGTGAGGGTAGTGAGACACTGGAACATGTTGTCCAGTGAGGTTGTGAATGCCCCCTCCCTGGAGGCATTCAAGGCCAGGCTGGATGGGGTGTGAGCAACCTGGTCTAGAGGGAGGTGTCCCTGCCTACAGCAAGGGGGTTAGAACTGGGTGATATTAAGGGTCTCTTCCAACTCTAACAATTCTATGACTTTACATATATATATATATACATCTCTATATACATATATATATATACACACAAACAATGTATTTTTATATTATAAAAAATAATATGAACAAGGTATTTTTACATCATCAAAAGCCAAAGGTTTTCTCTTTTTTTTTTTTTTTTTTTGGTTTTGTTTGTTACAAAGAAATGTTAAAATACCTCAATAAATTATTTCCTGATATTTGTTTTAACGCAATAGTGCCAGAAAATCTGAGGGATACCATAGGTACAATACTAGGCATGAAGAGGGCATTTACTAAACTCTCCAGCTTCAGAAGTTCTCAGTCTTAAATCAAAATGGAGAAAAATTTAGAATGAAAATTCTGCAAGGTGAAGTTACTCTGTTTTGGCTCAACAGCAGACTAATGACAAGAACATAATATACTAATTTGAACATGCCAGTGATATTTTTAAACTTTTACAATCACTGTCAGTACAAGAAAGTCACGATCACCGATTTATCTGCCTGAAAAGAAGGTATGATTGTTTTAACCCTCCTCCAGGGATTCAATAAAAAAGTCTGTTTTAATTATTTGCTAGGTATGTTGAAGATAGTTTTAAACAAATGCTCTTAATTTACATTTTATGCAGTTCTTAAGACAAGTAAAAATTATTGTATTACGAGTCAGAATTTTGTCTCATTCCAGTTGATGAGAATCCTGTATCTGACAAAACTCCTAAGGATGCATTTACAAGATGTAGCACTTAAATTTTTAGCCTGATTAAGTATTGATCAGTCCTGTTTGCCCTCTATCCGTATTTTGTTTTTTTGTTTGTTTGTTTGTTTTGCTTTTTGTCAACTCTTGTAGAAATTTCTCTTCAGAACTTAAGTACAAAAGAGTAGTAGATAGATCCTTTCTTCTTGTAATTGTCCTCTGTTAGAGTGGAAATGACCACAGTTCTGACTATGTTGTGCAGTAATCCTCAATATATCTAATGCTTCTGTCAAAATTGTTCCTTAAGAAGACTGAGGTTAGAGAAGCACATTTTATTTCATCAAGGCTGACATCACAGAACTTATGAGTACTGAGGCAATTTTCTAATGCCTTTCCTTCTGAGGCAAGTATTTTACATGCCTTACATTCCACTACATTGTTTCCTGGAATGGGAGATTATCTTTTACAAAAATCACTCACAGCTAGTAATTTTCAGACAGCCCATAAAAGTTCAGAAGGCCAAACTCAAATCTGAATAGTAGGAAGTTACATATTGTTGATGCACTATGTGTGAAAATACATTAAGCTGAGATATCCAAGTAGGATAACTTTCCTACTCCTTTTCCTCTCTCCTAGCAAAGGACCCTAAAAGCAAAGATTCATATTAAAATTGTTAGGTTCTCAAGGGAAAGTAATAGAAATCACCACTCAAGCTCACTATCAGGAATGTAGTTCTGAGACACAATCTACTGAGTAACATCATATTTACAAAGAATAAAACACATAATTCTTGCAGTATACAGAATAAACTCTTCCTCTTAAAAAAAATCACAATATTTTTGTCAGTCATGCATTTAATTAGAACTTCAACAAATAGATTACTTTTAATTGAAAATGTAATATGCTATAGTTTGGGATTTTTTTTCCTAGGGAAATCTAAATTAGCATAGTTAATGAAATTACTTTTCTGTTTTGCTTTGTCAGTAAACTAAAACTCATCCACAGTTTTCTATTTGAAATAAATAAATAAATACACAAAACAAATAATCTGCTAAAGCAAATGATCTGCTTTTTTACCCAGGGATTACAAAAGCTATTAAGGCAAATTTCAGTGAACTATATCAACAGTACTTTAACATTAACTTTTAATACTTTACAGATGTTGTTTGTTGGGAAAATTGACATTAGTTTCTCTAAGTACCTGAGAGATTTCTACTGTAGCAAGCTCAAGTCAATGGTTTTATGAAGTGTATTATCTTCTGCATACTCTATCAGGAAGTTCACAGGTTATGAGCTTGTTTTTTGTTGCTGTGTCGTTTAGTTTAAAATAATCTATTTTCGGTTAATTGCCAAGTGACTATGAACAAATTAAGCCATTCTACATGTGCTTGGGGAATGTCGAAAACAGCAGCTGATGAAGATCAAACAGGAATTTGACTTCACGAATAGCTCTGGACAAATGGTTATGAACAGGTTTTGGTATGGAGTCCATTATCCAACACCAGAGGTATGCTACATTTCTAAGGTGGTTGGCAGGACATGGAAAATTCAGGCTGCAGTTCCAGTTTCTTTGTGGAGGTGAGGGTCTGTGCCATGTCATCTCTTGGTATCTCTTACCTCAACCCCTCAAAAATTAGTCAAAAATCTAACTTCAAGATATTGGAAAGGATATATATTGCAAAAACGTGTAAGCGGTTGGGAAGGTATAGAAAGTTCAGCTAAAACACAGGTCAGTCTATATTTCTTTTCAAAAAATATTTTGATTTTTCCAAAAATCCAGGAACATTTATATTACAAAAACAGCATTCAAAAACTGGCATGGAATCAAAATATATTGTTTTGACACGTTCAAAGATCCTTAGAACCATTTCAAAATGAATTTTAAAATGTTTCAGTCCCTTGATGCCATCATAGGCTGAATATGCCTGTTCTTCCTTCTTCACGATTTCTTTCACAAATAATTTAAAATATGATTTAAAATGTGATAATAACATTAATTTCCTTGTGGATGCCATGTTTGTGGCCAGATTAGTAAATAATTTTATTGACATACTCATCCTTCCCTACTTTTAATAAAATATCCTTTCTTATTTTTAACTTCTCTTAATTTGCTGTGCTGTTGATGCTCCCTTTAATACTAGCTTCATCCTTAAATGTTATTCTTTCAGGGTAGTCTGAGAGCAGAAAAGAATCAGCTTGTGTATACATCACATTTTACAAACCTTAGATGTATAGGTGAGGGATCAAGATACTAATCCCTTTTCTTTTGATAGTTTGATGATTTCGTAGTTAGTTCAAGACACTTACTGTCCCTTTTTTAAAAAATGAGAGTACACAGCCTAAATGGTTAGTGCATTTTCACTTAAATTTTTTGATAATATAGATAACAATTTTTTGTTAAAATCTGAATTTTTAAACAAGGTTTTAAAAAGAAATGTAATACTTTTTTGGTAGAGCTGTCTACCAAATGACAAATTGATGACATGAAAAATGCGTGCTGCTATTTGAATTGTAATCATTGAATTCTATGATTACTTTATTAAAAACAAAGAGAAAACTTATTAGGTTAGCTGTTGCATATGGAAAATCTATTTCAAATCAAACTGCTGTGACTCCTATTTGAATATTTCCAGCAGAGAACATTATTTTCTAAATTAGTAAGAAACAAGGATTTTTAATGTATGCAGAATAAACATAACAAAAACAAAATTCCAAATGGATATATCACCAGGAACAGAGCTCAGTGGCGGAGTAGCTGTGGGGTAGATAAAAACACATTTCTAAATGACTTAAAAGGAAAGATCATTTTATTTGATGGTTAAAGGAAACTTTTTTTAAAAAAAGATTAATTTGCTTTGAATGTTTTAAACCTACATCACTAACATTTTGATGCTGTGGTTGTTTTAAAAGTTGAAATATCTGAGAGCTGTAATTTAAAGGCAGAATTCTAGTTTTATTTTGTATTTTATATTTCAAATTATCAAAAATAAGCATTAATAATATTATTTTAAATAAATATCGTAAAGCGTTGTAAAGTGCCAAAGGCAACGGATATCTAGGGATTAGACATGCATTGATGGTTATGGGGAAATTGCTAATGTTCTTACAATGAAAATGTGAGGACTATGTCTATTTTCAGTAGCATGTCATTTAATTTTTAAAGGAAGTATATTTGCAGTGAAATACACATAAGTCTATTATTGTCTTTTATTTATCTACTTTTATGTCTTTTAATATTGTAAAATCAGCTAGTTTCCTAATGATTATGACTTTGATATTACAAAACAAGTGGAAGTGCAGAAAGCATTAATATTTTGGAATTTAATATGTTTATATATAGGAGTCAAATGCAAAGAACTTCAGATTTTTATTTGTAAAGGAGCTGCTTAGAACATTTTGAAAACCTGCCTATAAATGTTTGACCTTAAGCTTATACAGCAAGTACGTACCCTTCCTCAGCTTCTGAACTTAAAAGTCAATTCTTCCTACCTTATGATTTCACATGTTCAGAAAGTGTCTTTTTTTTTTTTTTTTTGAAAGCTGGAAATTGAATAAAATCTGGAGAAACTATGAGAAAATAATTAAAAAAAAAAACTGGTATATCTGTTATTGTNAAATCTGGAGAAACTATGAGAAAATAATTAAAAAAAAAAACTGGTATATCTGTTATTGTGAATAGAATTTGGTGTACTTCAGCTGGTGATAAGTCAATTCTTGCTGAGGTTGTAACAAATGCTTTGCAACAATTTTTTTTTTTTTTTTTTTTTGAAAGCTGGAAATTGAATAAAATCTGGAGAAACTATGAGAAAATAATTAAAAAAAAAAACTGGTATATCTGTTATTGTGAATAGAATTTGGTGTACTTCAGCTGGTGATAAGTCCATTATTTGTACTCAAGTTAAGCTCTAGCTTCTCACGAAAGGTGTAGATGAGTGCAATGTTATGATGGGATGATAATAGCAAGGTGGTAAAGTCTTTGGCTACAGCAGATGAGAACAATCCCAAATGCAGCAGCCACAGATGCAGAAATGAAGGAAAAGAGCTGTTTACCTTTGGAAGGCCTCAGGTAGGTAGGGATCTCCAGCAATAGATGCCCTCACCTCCACTGCCAACCTTTAAATGAGGTCTGGGAAGGGGTGGATCCTGGCTCCACACCTCTGGTCACTCAGGGGCATTGCATGTGCCTGAGCTCCCTTGGGTTGGCCCTGCCTTCCCACCAGGTGCTTAGTCACTGGTTCAGGCCGTGACTTAGCATTTCCACTACAATGAGTGATAACGAAAATTTTTGATCCTGTTGAACTGATTTTATGAAAAGTCTGAATTTCAGTAGTCTCCCTGAATATGCATTACAGATTCCAGAAACATTTGATGATCTCTGCTATCTTATACATCTTTATTGTGCCCCAGTGATGTACATGAAGAGATGAATAATCTGGTTTTTGATAGACTCTGCCAGTTTGTATAATGCTAACATAGTGCTTTTGAAAAAGTTACCAGAAGAGTGCTATTAAAATCAAACTTTAATTGAGGCATCCAATTCATTCTCATTCTGATCTCATCGGTTTTCATTCGCATGTGACACATTGCCAGCTTACAGTTCTTGTAATAAGAACTTATAATAAAAGGTGGCCCTATGGGAAAATAAAAGCCAAGATGAAAAGAGCTTATTGCCTAAAATGAATTCAACATGGGACTGATGGCTTTTAGCAAGATAAGTAGATAAGACTGTTCACTGACAGCAATCTCTTATTTATTTACAGTAAAATCGTATTTATCTGAAGGTCTCAGCACACAGCTCAAATTCAGTTAACTGGAAGTATTTGTCACAGAGATCTGATCAGCAGGGTTGCTCTGTATATTTCAAGGTATGACAATTAAAGGATACCTCTTTCCTGTACATCTGGTGCAGAAGACACAAACTCTCACTAAGCTCAGCCTAGTAGAGCCCTGAAACTGATCCTGTCTAAGGCCAAAGGCAGTACTCAGTTTAGTCAATTTTCGAATAGTGAGGTGCTCAGATAGATCCTGATATAGGCGTGCCATCTACACCTACTACAAAATCAACTTAGAAGGACTAAATTAAAAAAAAAAATCTTTCTAATGAAATTAGAAGGAAAACCTTGTACATAGAAAATAAATATCCATTCTTCACTACATTAGCAAGCTCTATTAAGTCAGTGCCATGTAAATCTCTGCTGCTTCATTTCCCTTCTGAGTAGCCACCTGTCATAGTCTCCCAGCCTACGTTTTCCCCTCTGTTGCAACATTTCCGTCTGTGTCTTATTCATATATCTGTGATTTGTTCCAACTGCATATGACTTGGGCACCTAAATGCAGTGCTACAATTAAGATTGCATCTGTAACATTTGTGATACAATATAATGTTCAAGATTTTCTCTGTTCTTCTGAAGTATCTATATATCTTTCAGTACTGTCAAATAGCAATGACTCAGAAATCAATTCATATAGACTCTGAAAATAAAACAAGTATGGGGCTGTCCTTTTAATGTCTAAGGCTGATCTCAAGCTGACAAATGATGGTTTTAAAAATCAAAATCTGGGTGGAAGAATTGTCTTCACAAAAACAGTTTTGCTACCTGCTACGTCAAGACAAAGAACAACTGTGGCTGAGGCAACCATTCTGCAGGGTCCTACATATAACTGTGATCTGATGCTCACAGAGATGCCTGCAGTAGTAACGGTGATACTTTCGGTAAGTAAAATAACTATACTGCAGCTAAATCTTCAATCTACAAGAACACCACAAACTGATATGGCAATTATTCTGTAAATAACAGCCAGATTCGCTTAGCACACTGCTGTACTGGGTTTTCAGAGCATGCTATCCTTAACAGCTTGAAAGAATTAAGAATCACTGCAGAAATACAAGAGACAATTTTGTATAATTAACAGGGGTCTGTTCAGATCCTTGCCTTACAAATATCTTTTGCAAACTTCTGTAAAGCGTGAAATGCCATTTGAATCTTAACTTCAGCCAGTTATAGCATAAAGCAATCTGGTTTAGAAGGAAAGAATATCACCTCTATTAAGAAGAAAAAACAGTCTTAAAATCATCTTCCAAAACAGAGTTCAAAATCTTCATCCCACTTGTGTCATGATTCAACATAGGCATATGGATTTCAGTCTTGCGATGAGCTAATCATCCTTCTGGTTCTTGGGTCTCTATGGATGGAGGACTCCTTAATGTCTGTCAATTAGTACTGAGAGATCCAGTGACCTCAGGATGAAGTCCGCTTACAGATCTGGGTTGTCAGGTATTTCTCTTACCCCATTTTGACAATGGATGAGTTTACATCATCAACAAAGATGCTTATCTAATCCTCAATATGTGATATTTAAACATACTGAAGATGGAAACTAAGCCAATTTATTACAGATTAATATAAAAGAATACAACAAATATGTAGGGACAGAAACATATCAAAATCTGAAAGAAAGGAGAAAGGCAAGAGACATCACAGACTATGAGAACTCATTCCACTATGCCAGTCATACTTAGAAGAGCAGAGGTGCTAGTCTGTAGTAACTCTGTGGTTTGGATATGTGGTGGTATATGATACTGAGATGTTTTATGGTGTTTTGCAATTTTTTTTGCATCTGTTTCCACTAACAATCATCACATGAATGTAGATGATACTGAGCAAGCAAGTAAATGGTTGTTGCAAAAACTAAAGGAATAATCTATTCCCTATGTATCATGATAGGTATGACAGGTAGTAGTGAGCTTTAACTGCATCAGGAAAGATTCAAGTTAGGCATTAGAAAAAGCTTCAGAAAACTAGTAGGGATAATGAGAGACTGGAATATTTTGCCTGGGGAAAGTGTGGAGTCTTCATCTTTGGACAGGCAATCATTTGTCAAGAATAGTTCATTATAGGAACAGCATCTATCACAGTCTGACTGCCCTGAGACAGAAGGAAAGTCTAGATGACGATATTAAGTCTCTTTCAACTCTTATTTTTCTATGATTTTTATAGTTTATTCTTATTTAGAGAACTAATAAACAAGATTGAAGCTCCTGGCTTTTTGTACTGTATATACTTGCAATCTCCAGAATTTCTTATTGTCTTTGGGAAGAAGTACTTGGCTATTTGTGGCTGTCAGTCATTTTTATAACATCTAAAGGGCAGGTTAGTATTTGCAAACAAACACAGTGTCAGACAAATTGAAGTCAGTCTTTCCTTTGACTTCAAGAGTAGTTCAGCTGCAGCATGTAGATTTAGGAAGCTATGCTGGCAGCCAGTCTCCCATGGCTCTCTTTTTTGCCTGCACATAGACAGGCACTTTAAGGCTCATGCATGAGACTAATTTATGTGCTCTGAAGAGCAGCCAAAGAACTGAGCAAGTTAAGTACTGATACAGACTGTTAAAACCATGAGCCAGTAGCTGGATGGTATTAGTGCTCTCCTCCCATACCTTCACAGTGCTTAAATTAACAAACAAGAAGCTATCATTAATACACAATATTTAAAGAGAAGATATGGAACATATAATGTAGAAAAAATAGGAAGAAATTAATCACATTCACAGAGTTTATAGATTTTGCTGCAAACTCTCCTCCCAGTTATGTGCAATAAATAATATCAGGACAAACTAATTGTTTTCTCTAACAACTATATGTGATATATCTCTAAAATAGGCTGATTATGTAAATATCTAGTCAAGAGCAAAAGAAAGTAAATGTACTCTATTTGGCTCCTACTCAGACCGGTAGTAAAAATAAGAGTTTTAAGAAAATGTGTTTTAGGAATTAAAAAAAAAAAGTTTTATAGAAAGAATAAAATAAACACAGAATAATTTCTATTCAGTTGTTGGGTTGATTTTTTTTTTTTTTTTTTTTTTTGCGGGGGGTGGGATATAGATTCTCTCTTATAAATAACAGAATCAGAAAAAAATAACACAGAATAAGGTTTATCTAGTCTTCAACTTTCCAATACGCATTCCATTAAAATTATACTGGAAGTAAGGTGTCTCCTACTTCCACCCATAAGGTTCAATATGTTTTCTTACCTAACAAGATTTGGCTGAGTAACTATTTGACTTGAAGCAAATATTGATGATTCACAAAATAACATTTGCTTTTCACTGTCCACTAAAACAAATGCTCACAGGACTATCAGGTAGCATTCTGCACACTGAGAAAATGTGCAAAGCATAAGGACCAGGTTGCAACTGAACAGTATAAGAATGAACCCAGAGCATGATGTTTGGTTGATTGGTTGGTTGGCTATAGTAGTATAACCGAAACTCCATTTGACTGAACTTTAAAATGTTTACTTTTATCCCATCTCAATACTTACTCTGGATATCACCTATAGTCTGTCATTTCATTGAAATATTTGTTCAGCACAGTGAAGCTGTGCTGGAGCTAATAGGTATCCAAACCCTCACTGAACTTGGAGTAGTTTAAGAGAAAAGGAAAGTATTTACTATGTACAAATAATAGGAAAGCCTGCACTATTCTTAGGGAATATAACTGGAACTGTGATATTTAGAACTAGTATATGCAGTCGTGAGACAGTTGTGACCTATCTAGTTAAAAGGATACATGTCGCATTAGTACTATGATAACCATGCAAATTAATCTAAGAATCCACTTTTTTTTTTTTTTTTTGTAAATATTCCTTTGTATATACAACTCACATGGTTTTAAAAAAAAAGTCTTTAGCTTGTGGTTTGAAATGCAGTAATAAAATTGCAATATTTTCTTTGCCAACCAGACTGCAAAATCTTTGTCATAATGACAAAAGTGTCTTCAATGGGACTTCCCCTTGACATCCTGCCTGTGATGGGGCTGCTTGCATCTCTTCCATGGGCACTGGAATACACAGTGCTGCATTTGAAGGCTTTATTCCCTGCTGCTGTTGCTGCAAGGGAAGGACTGTTTCCCCCCAAGACCTCTCATAAAAGGAGATCGCTGTTGGACTGCTGACAGGGATGTTTAACATTGCCCATGCTAGTATCCTGCAGAGTTATGGAGGTTAATGACTTCCAAAGCTCAGATAATGCTACAGAAATTGACAGTGAATAAATAATTCATATCTACTTTTTTACGACAACAAGAAAAAAAAAGATAAAAGAAAAATATGTGTAGCTTGACTCAGTTTCAAGCTACCATTAAAGTATTTGATTTCATTATAAATGTCATTTTTGCCCATTTACTTCTTTTGACAGCGGGGCCTCTTCCAGAGGCTTGATGACAGTATAATGGAAAGTTAATAAATGGATCAGTACATTGTTTTCATTCTTTCCAGATGTTTCCTTCATTATGTCTGACACATTACATCCCAAGCAGAAAGCTGCAAAGAGTGAAAAGTTTAGCGTCATTTAGTATCTCTTAGGAGACAAGATGTGCCATTCAAAAAAAAAGCAGGGTGCATCCTTGTTTGGCTGGAAGCAAACGGTTCATTCTAGTGAGAATATGATACACAGAAATAAGCACTTAACAAAAAACAAACAGCAAAAAAAGCTATAGTGGACCTCAAAAAACTATAAATAGAAAAATCTTATTATATGTGGTTTTTATTGTAGATGAGACAGTTCCTATACTTCTATCTCTTCCTGACAACCACAGGCATCCAGAAAATGTGTTTGGTTAGGACTACTTACTGTTGTATCTCTAGCGCTAGCTGTTTCAATCACAACAGGTTAGACAGAAGCAATGTTAATAAGCACTCTGTAAAATCTCATAGTGTCTGAATTTAGAGTGTAGTTGCTGTTTTATAGGGTCTAGATGAGAGACTGTAAATGATGTTTGCTGCTGAATGATGGAAAAAAGGACTATGCAGGAACATTCAAACCTTTCGTAATGAATTTAAGAGCCTGGGGATAATATGCCACAAAAAAATAATAAAAACAAAAGCAGAAATAAATGCTATGTCCTGTCTAAATGGTGTCTCACATAACCCATTTTCTGTTTAGAAATCAGGCCATAACAAGTTATATTCAGAAGTAGTTTAGTTGACATTTGCATATGAATATAGAAACAGTAGCTGTAGAAATCTATTAGTGTATAGATAACTGTATGGTTGTCGTAATGCTTATTGATATAAATATGTGGGAAGGGAAAAAGCATTTTAAGATTTTGAGTTTTTATCCTCCCAAAGGCTGCTTATTCTGAAATGTCCAGTTCAGAATTTCTTTTCTCACATTAAAAGAAACAGTGTATGTTTGTCACTTTCCTATTTTATTGAAGCCTTTATGTGCAGCCCTGGATTTTTGGTTTAACCTGCTAGAGTGAAACCCACAGCTTCATCATTTCATTTCTGTTTCAAGAATATAGAAGCCATCATTTTACAAAGCCAGCAGCTTTTCTGCTCCAGAGCTAATGTAATTTAGTTGGGTCCTCTAATAGGGTTTTATTTCATATGTGCTGTATAAACCCTTTGTGCTTATGTTACTCCTCAGAGAACTTACAGACAAAAATAAAGTAGTTTATCACAGAAAGAATAGTGATTATGTTGACCATTAACCTCAACAACTTGCAGGGGCATTTAAAATGCTCACTATAGTGATATCTGATCAGTACAAGCTGTTTATTCAAACTAAGGCTTCAATTGTAGAAAGGCACCCACATACAACCGTGTATACTGTCACCTTTTCCAGACCAAATATTTTCTTTTCTCCTACGTACAATCTTTGAATGTCATACCTCAGGCAGCTTCTTTTATTACAGTAATTTCCTTTTCTCTTACAAGAACAGTATTGAAAAAAAATGTTATGCAAAATACCTGCTGTGCCATAATTAACTTATAAATGATTTTTTGTCGATCAGTATTGTACTTACAACTTATAATGCACATTTAGTAAAATAAGTGTTGGGATATATGTTATATTGATTACTGAAAAACAATCACCTAAAATTAAATCCATCTCACATTCATTCATGCTTGCATCTAAGAATATACGCAAATTTTATTTTTAAAGCTTTTTAAAGCTATAATATTAAATTTTCTAAACAATTCAAAAGTTATTGCTTCCATGAACAATTTGCATGCCTTTGACTGAATGCAAATATCATTTTATTTTTTTCTAAAATTTTGTGTAAATGCATTCAACTCCAGTATATTTTGAAAAAAGGAATTGTCTGCTTAGAGCCTAATGATACAAAGCCTCTGTGTTGCTAGATTCTCTCTCAGTTATGGCAGAATAAGGCTGTTTATAGATAATATGCAAGGAAAAGAAAAGAAAAAAAAAGAGTATTTTGTGAAAAAATAATTGGGTAAATTGCAAACACAAACATTCAGAAGTTAGGAAATGACAGTTTAAGGCAATTAAATTCACTCTCTGATTTTGGTATGATTGTATGATAACATGGGTAACTCTCCAGTCAATACATGAATGCTTTCTGCAAGAACTCTGCCTCCCCTGGTGAATCATTTTTATGGTATACTTTGATTGTGGTAATGTACAGATTCTTTGCTCCATTATTGAAAGCATGGCTTCATTTATTATTTGCTTTGTGCTATTTTAAACTTAAATTAATTTCTTTGTCAATTTTTATGTAACGTTGTGGAAAAAACGATTTTAAACCTTGATTCAAAAGGCGGCTTTGGTCAAGTCCTCAGAGTTATCCCACCACCTTTTGTGAATACCCCAGATCTCTTCAACTTTGACAAAGTTCAGATGCTTAGTTCTTAACTGATAAGAAATGTAAACATAAATCTACCAAGACAGTCTACCAAGATACTTTTCTCTGAAAACAGCTACTGAATGGAACTCTGCCCAGAATGTAATAATGCACCAGGTTTGCCAAGTTGTGGAGGTGTCCTCTTCTTTGATGGAGAGTGGCATAGGTAACAAGAATCTCTTAATTCCTGATGAATTCTAAACTCCTACATGAAAAACAAAACAAGTCCAGATAGGAAAGTATTCACTACAGAAGCTGGTGACTGCTTTTGTCTTCCACATCATTGGTGATATTTTTGATTGTTTTATAGGTTCTCTTTTCCTTGTGCCCCTTGTCATTGGAGATTGGGATCAACCAGCTTTTAAGTAATCACCTGTGCATTGCTATTTAGAAGGTTCAAGCCAGGACTGAATACAGATCTTTGGATCAGAGTTCCAGCCCCTCCATTCGCCACCTGTTCCAGATGGCTCGGGAGTCCAGAAGTCTTTGAACTCTGGGCCCCTTTTGATGTTTCTAACTTTGCTCTTTTTCATTTGTTTTATAGGTGGGATTACCTACAGAGACGGTGAACTCACAGTAAATTCACTCTGGGCATTCTTGATTCGAAGGAAAGGTTTGGTAAGCACTGCCAGAATACCACTACAAAACTTTGCTACCAAGTGTCACTTTTCAAAAGCTTTCTGGCAGCTGCTCTGTGGCTAGAGAAGGGAGGTGGCTACTCCCCTAACACTTAACAGTAGGTTTTGTTGAAAGCAGTAATCAGCAACTGATGAAATGTTAACATTCTTTTCTATGGCAGCATGTTCACTCTTTATACCTAGAGACCAACAGAAAGAGGGGTTTTGACTAGTCAACAGGGAAATGATTGCCTAACAGTTTTTAGCATAAATTTTCAGGAACCTCGTCGTAAAGAAAGTAGTGAACCTTATGAAGGAAGAGAAGAAACTAAAACATGAAATTGTTTTTAAATTTCAGAGGATCTGCATGTAGAGGAATTTTGAACCAAAAGACATGAAACAAATTAACTAGAATATGTTAGCATTAATAGTGCTGTTTCTGTTTGTGTGACATTGTCTGTTAAACCACTTATCTCACAAATTCTGCAGCAGAAGAGGGTGCAAACCAAATTTATGCTCCCACTAAGTCCAGTGCTGTGGTGCACTGGGGTAGGAAGCACACCCTGCCTGCACAGCAGCCCTTAGTGAGGATCTGTCAACGGTTTACGGGCGTTAGGCCCGATTCCGTGACAAAGGGGACGGGGGACCCAAGGGCCCACGTCCTGGGAAAAGGGGAAAGGGGAAAAGGGTAGGGAGATGGCCCTGAGAGCAAAGAACAGCGGCAACAATCTGAGGAGAAACAAACTAATTTACTAAATAAAATATCGGAATGCAAAACAACACACTATAATACAATATAATTACAATTTAAGCTGATAAATCCAATACAGAGAGAGAGAATGTCCCAAAATCAAGGTAGGCCTTACTCTACTACCGACGATAAGACGGCTGGAGAGCGAGGTGCTGCCAAGACGAGAGACGGCGGAAAAAAGGGACGAGGTCTCGTGATCTGCAAGTTTTTATACTGCGAGCTTCTATCTTTTCCCTCCGGCTGGAAAATGGTAACAAAGGAGCAAAGTACCGTGGGGACTGTAGTAGTCCTTCTCTTCTGAGAACTAGGTATGTCCACTACGTGATGTTATGATGTGGAATACCAATAACCGAAAATCACAAAACCATGACAGGATCCTTATCTGTTAAAGGGAATTATGGCTTTCAATACCAATTGGAAAAATATTGATTTCATTACATGATGCTGTAGTATCTGCCACCAGGCACCACCAGCCACGCTGGAATACTGATATGGTGCTTATCATCATGAATAATGTCACTGAGAGCTGTAGGGGTGACCTCCCAGCCCTGTTGTGCTGCAGTCTCACATCTATTTGATAGTAGGAGAAGATCTTTGAAACTCAGGAACAATGGTTTCCATTCCTTGTTATAGAAGGAACTGAGTTTCATTAGTTGGAGACTGTGTCCTCTTACTACTATAGGTGAAGGCTTCAAATAACGCCCTGGTCTGTCTCTTCTGTCTCTGCAGCCTTTGGTTGGAGCATGTTCATTTTCTCCTGGAAATATAATGTCTCCTTGTCAGTGAGGGCTACAAAGTGAAGGAACATGTTCCCTGGCAAGGAAAGCTGCAGAGAATTGAATAGCAGACTAACAACTCTCTTCAGTAGTTATGAAGAAATGACTTTAAGGACTCATAATTTAACAAAATGTGAACACACTGATAAAGTGAAAGAAAAAAAAGAAACTCCGAAAAAGAGAGCACATTGTCATTCAAAGTTCCTTTCTTAACTTTCTCACTTTGGTTGCAGGCTATCAGAGGAATTATTGGAGACCTTCTTTAAACTCAAATCCCTACCAATATTTTGTTTATGAGATCAGTACAAGACCTTCAGCATTCTGAGAGTCTGATAGGTCTCCTGTTCTTTGGAATCATGGTAAAAATGAGAACTTACTTCTCAGTTTGACACCTTGCAAATTGCAATCTATAAATAAATGAGGGGAAAGCAATCTGTAAAAGGAGATGGAGGAATATGATACAGGAAAATCTGCCAGCAAAATATCAACATCACACAATTTGACCTCAGTTTAGGCCTCCTTCAGGACTGGGATCAAGTCTTTGTTTTGGTATTTCGGAATGAGAACTGTGCATTTGGTTACACAAAGCTTTGCTGTATTAAAGCAATGGCACTGTGAGCTCTGGTTCTTACCTATATGAAGTTCCTTCTGCATATAAACATTTCAACTTCTGTGGAACATTTTTCAAGAATAAGTACCCTGTTGCATAAAGTTGAGTCTGCATCATCTGCGTTGTCTGGCCTCAACGTTGTGATTGCTTATCATTTAAATATTTTCAGTGGCCCTGCTTGCAAAAACAACAGTAAAGCTTCTGGGATGAAACTTGATTTTACACGACTCATTGCAAAATTATATTATTTGATAGCATAGGTTATTATAATAATTTCGTGGCATACAATTTACGAGAAATATATTACTTTACAATTTATGCTGTTTTTAAAAATAGTTTTTATAAAATAGTTAGGTCATATAGAGACCAGGAAGCATTTGCTATGTTATGAATATCAAAGTCAAAATTAATATTAAAAAATGTCTCCAGTAGCATAATACAGAACAATTTTAATCCATTTACCAGGGAATGGGTCTATGCCGATGAGACTTTCCTTATATAATCATATACATAGCAGATTGCCTTAGAACTATTAGTGTTATCTTTATGATCCCTCAAGTGTATATTTAACAGTTGAGATTCATTGTATGTTGGCATTTGCACAACTGTTGACTCTAAAAAAAACAAACGTGAATCATCACAACAATGAATCCTTACAGAATGCTTCTTTATATGATGCGTTCTATTTTTTCTGAGAAGTCTTGGAAATTAAAGTGCTCTTGGTTAATTGGGTGCAAGGTCCTCCAAACTTAGAACTTGTTTGTACACATCCATTTGGAATGCACCCACATTCAGAGCACTGCTTCAATTAACAAAATCAGCCAGTTTCAATAACTGCATGCATTTATATGTGAGTTCCTGAATCTAATTCACTTTTTGCAAATATTAAATCTACATGTTTACTTACACTTTTTTTTTCTTTAGCCAGTGTAGTAAGTAAAGTTTCCTATATTCATGGTTTCTAATATTAGACTTCATGGAGTTTTCACATTTATTGAGGAGATATGAAACATTTCATATTGATAACAACAGATTGTAGAGGCAGGCTTAATCCAGGAAAGGAGGCACTCAATCCAAAAAATGTCAATGCAAATTCACAACTCAAGATGTGCTCTGAAAGCAAAATGTTTCATAATGAATACCTTGAAAAGAGAGAGTTAATACATGTGAAGGTACGTTTAGCTTCTACGTCTAAAGGTGGGCAACATTTCTAGCTTTTCAGACAGGGAAAGGAGAAATAAGGATTGATTCCACACTGTTCTCTCTACTCTTTAAATTCTTTTTTTTTTTTTTAGAGAAGAAGACTTCATAGCAAGATGAAATATCTTGTGAACTGATTAATACTGTTAGAAATACAGAGAAGATTTCAGAGTTAAGCAACCAGATCAGAAAAAAAAAGATCAGTCATTGCCACTGTTCACTCTGGTTTCTTTTTTCTTCACATTGCATGGTCACCAATCTAAACACACTCTTACCAGACATAATCTTTGAGCCATTTTGGCTATAATACAATATAAAGAGATAAAAAGAAAATATTATTTTTTTGAGTTCTGAGAGGCTTGTATGACTTCAAAAATAGTCAATATCAACAAACACGAGTACTCGGTACCTGAAATTTCATGTGTTAGGCTGTAGAAATTGAATATAAATTATAATCTTAAACTTCTTAAATATACTGTCTTGGCATTTTAAAATGCTGCAATAATCACAATAAGATAAAAATGAAGCAGCATGCCTTTTAAAGGAATAGAAAAAAATGAATCTATTTCACTGGATTACTTGAATTTAAGTGTGCAAGACTATTTCATTTATTTCTCTAAATTTTCAAAAGGACTTTGATAACAAGTGTATCAAAAGACTGAACATAGCTATGATGTTATACTTGCATTGAAGAGATTGAATTTTATAATATAAACAATACACCAGGAATAGTAATGGGATAGTATCAAAACACATATCTTTTTAAGTGACTTCACCTAAAGGTAATTATGTTCATTTTGTAGAATTTCATTCAATCAAATCCTAACTTTAATATATTGTTGCTCCCAGCAATTGAGGTTTACAGTTTTATTTGAGTGAAGTGTTGCACAAAAATATAGGATGGTCTATAAAATGAGAAGCACCAGTGCATTTCATGCTTGATGAATCAAGAACTGCCTGATTATTTCAAGGTCTTCTCTCTGAGACACCCTGCAAGTGACAGTCTGAGACACTGGCATGATACACCACCACACTTGGACCATGACAAGTTCTAGGATTTGTATTTGAAAAGACTTGTAGACCAGAAGTGACTAATGAGATCATTGTGTCTGACCTTCTGCACCACAAGTAGTATAAATTCTCAGTAAAAGGATTGATGACAGAAATGGAAACATATATCTATTTGAAAACAGAATTGCCATCTCTCCTGGGAAGTCTGTTCCTTGTGCTTTCTGCTTTAATTGCACTTTCTGCTTGGAAATTTTGTCTTATTTCAAAGCCAAAGATCACATTCCAGTCATTCAGTCTTATTATGCCTTTGTCTGATGTACTGAAAAAACTCTCCTTACACATCTTTTCTGTGTGTAAGTACCAGATTAACAAGTAATTCATTGACCTTCTTTGTGATAAGATAAATAGAGAAGTTGATATTAGAAGAGCAGACCAATTTGTTGCAATCTGTGATCCAAAAAAGAAACAGCATCACTACATAAAAGATTCATTTCTACAATATACAGGAATAATTGTCAGGAGTTGAAATAGGCACCAGTGCTATGACATCGAGAAAAAAACCATTAGACAGCTAAAGATTCTGGGGACTTGAGAAGCAACAGAAAAAGTACATGGATAATGTTCTCAAAAATCTCTCTCCAAACAATGGTAAAGAAAATATACTAAAGTTGAATCTTTGCTTAAGTAAGCAGTATTTCATTGACATTTCAATTTCATATAATCTAGAAAAGACAGAATTTATGGTTGTTGTGCAAAAAAGAATTTTTAGATAATACTCTCTCAAATACAGAAGTTGGAAACAATTTTTCAAAAGGTAGAAGCATGAATTCTAAAGCTTCCTTGACCAGAAAATCCTTGTCTATGTTGAGCAGCTCTCCATCTCTCATATTTACATCCTCTTCTTCACCTAAAAAAGAGAGGGCACAAACTCAACTTAAAGTGTAAAATATTTACTGGAATATGAAGAGTCAACCACATACTCACTGGCATCAGAGTTAGACTGAGCCTTTAATCATGGAGACACCACGTTATCTTCATAATCTAATTTTGAATCCTTCTGGATGAAAGTCATTATCATTATTATTGAATTTTATCCATTTAATTGTGTCCTCTAGGGTGTTGCACTAATTGACTTTTCTATAACTGCAACTGTATTTTTATGCATTATCAGTCATATTAATAAATAAGCATTATAATTATAACGGTTCCAACTGGGACTTCTTAGTTAAAGGTCATGTTTTGTTCAAAAGTTTCATAGTTTAAATGTTGTCAAGTTTAGAATTAAGAAGATAAAATGTAATTACATTTTTTACCTCAGTTCTCTCTGAAATTACTTCAGTGTGACTACAGTCAAGAACATAAGAAAATTCAGATTTTAAAGTTAGGTTTCATGGGCTCTGTGATGGTCTTGTAAAAGCCTATTCTTTTGTTAGGAACTGTGACAATTTAGACAGAAAGATAAAATATATAGTAACAAATTTAAACCTTTCATATTGAACCACCCAAATTCAGGAATATTTAGTACAGACTGTACGAACTCAGTTGATTCCTGAGTGTCTTGCTCTTTCTCATCTTTATTAAGTTTTAATTCCATTAAGTTTTAGTTTCATTAGCCCTTAACATTTAGACTTAAAGAGAATGCATTCTTTTTTCAAGAAATTGCCACTTCAACAACAGCTGAAATCTGAGCACTGAAAATACAGAACTGTGAGAGATAATCCACAATACCAAATGATTTTTTTTTAAAACGATATGTTGGACTAGAATGGGATTACATTCCTATTGTAATGGTAGTTTAGAAAAGATGAAATCACTAGATAAATCATCAAACTGGGAAAGTCAATGCACATTTAATTGCTTAATTCAAATGCACAAACTATTATGATAATTACAGTAAATTGAAATTGTCTTACAATAGGAATTAAATATATAGATAAATAAACAAACAGAACAGAAAAATGAACACCAAGAGCAAGATGAGCCCATCACAGTTTTTAAGGCTTTGGAAGGTTCTATAAAAGATTTAGCCTACTTTTTCCTAAATTTTCTACACCTCTCCATTCAAAAGCCACAAGGTGGATGGGAATCAAAACAGTTCTGTATACACTGTAGTCTGACTATGTTGGGTTAGAGAGCTGCTGAAGAAGACACAACCACAACACAGATCTTCTGCCATAAATTAACTTTCTGAAAATGGGTCCAGTTGGGGAATGAGTTTTAGAGATTCTGGACAGAAGCCTGTGAATCACAGAATCACAGAACCTTAGGGTTTGGGAAGGACCTCTGCAAATCAACCAGTCCAATGCCCTGCTGTGGCAGGGTCTATGAAGTAGGTTGCACCGGAAAGAGTCCAGACAGGTTTTGAATATCTCCAGAGAAGGAGACTCCACAACTTCTCCGGACAGCCAGTCCCAGTGCTCTGTCACCCTCACAATAAAGTTTTCACTCGTGTTAATATAGAACTTCCTACGTTCCTGTTTTTGCCCATTTCCTCTTGTCAGAGCCTGTCCCCATATACTTGACTCCCACCCATTCAATATTTATAAGATCCCTCCTCAGTCATCTCTTCTCCAGGCTAAACAGCCCCAGGTCTCTCAGTCTTTCCTCATAAGGGAAGTGTTCCAGGCCTGTAATCATCTTTGTAGCCCTTCAGTGGACTCACTTTAGAAGTTCCCTGTCAAGGATATTCTGTTTCTGAAGGAAACTCTATTTCTGTAAAATCATATTAAAAACATATTTCTGTTAAAATCTGCAAAACCTAGAGTTTAAGAATAAAATATATTAACTCTGAACATATGAATGAAAAACAAGAGCTTCAAACTACAGTCAAAGCCAAGCTGGGTGTGCTATGGGAACAAAACATCTGCTAAAGCGAAAAGAGAACAATTTTTCTTTCCTATTTGTAATTGACGTGTTGAATTTAATTGTTCTGTAAATTTGTCTAATAGTAGGATCTGATTAATATTGGTTCATCTGATACCAAGATGGCTGTAACTTTCAGGTATTGTTTAATAATATTGCTGTTTCTCACTCATTCAAGGGCCTCCTGGTGTCACTGTATTCTAAACTTACTGTGATTACTATGCTAAAAAGGCACGAGTATAGATATGCATCTAAAATAAGAGTCAATGAGATCTGATACTTGGCTTCTACCCCTAATGTTGTTTTGATTTTGGATGCTATTCTATATATTTTATTTAAACAAATATTTGATTTCAACCTCATGAGCTCATACAGGATATTCCTCCTCCTCTTCATTTTTTTTCCTTTTTTAAAAAAGGGATTTCTATGTGAAGTCAAAAAAAAAAAAGAGAGTGAGGGAGTGGGCACTAATCCCCAAAGAAGGTGGTGAGGAGTATCATGTTAACTACAGACACCATGGACACTGCAGATAGAGTGTTTTCCTATTTCTTAAGAAATACTGAACAACCTATTCTAGAGACTGTTTTTGCCAATCAGTCTCCCCATAAAAGTCACAACAGAACAAAACCACTACAGGAGTCCACAAGAAAACTTTGAGAATATTTGAAGATATGGTGTGTCTTTTATATCCAACCAATATTGCCACTACATTAAAAGAAAATTGTTGCTTTTGCTGTGATTGTATTAACTGTGATATCTTTCAATAGCATTATGATTGAAATGACATCAAGTGGCCTTATCAGCCTATTCTCCTACTGAGAGAAGTGTGTGTAATTCATGAAGGTATAAATGCAACTGTATCCAACAAAAGTACAGAAGATATGAGTAGTTGGAGACATTGAGTATACAAAAAATTATTCCAAAATACATGGTCAGTCTCAGACTGTTTACCTTTTCATTATTTTGAAGAAGAAAATACAGCAGAAATGAAAACAAAGTTTACTTGCTGGAGTTTTCATAAATGTTCCCTCCTCTTCCTGATCTTGTGATCTGAGACTCTCTTAAGCATATCAAACTGAAAAGTGTAGCAGCATGCAAAGTAACTTTTAATTCCTAGTGGATGTAGCTTGCAGTGCGACAACTTCATTGTTCCTGAAGAAAAATCCATCTTCTACTTTTTCTGGGCCATAACAAAGAAAGACAGACTTGAGTTTGCGTGCTATATGTAGTATCACTATTGGATGGAAATATTTTCAAAGCTTAGTACAATGAAAGAAATTGTAAGAAAGAATTGAAAGAAAATACAAGTGTCTCGGTCAGCAAGTTTCACTTCTTACAAGTAAAGCTGCAAGGCTAAGCATTTTGTGTCTCAATACATAACTGAAAAGCTGAAATGAAAGATAGGTATACTCCAGCATTGGCAAAAGGTAAAAGTGATGCTAAGTATAATAAGTTTGAAACACTAGGAACATACAATTGTTCTGAAATCCCATTAGGAAGATGTATTATTATTAGGTTCTGCTGTTGCTTCAGTATGGGAATGCATATAAAATACAAATCAGTGGGCACAAAGGTTAGGATGAAATCTAAGACATCAGTTTTCTAAACAAAGTCACTAATCAGTTCCTTTGCTTGGGAAGGCAGATGCACCATTCTGAAGAGCCCTAAGATTGAGGGTGTAGAACACATGTCTTGCTGTTTTAGACATTGCAGTCTAACTGGAGAAACTTACTTTGTGCCAATAGGCATTGCAAACAACTCACTCAACTTCTCTGCCAATATGGCAATTTGCATAGCATTACCCATAATGCTTCACATTGTGTCTTTGCTTTGAAAACAGATTTAATTGAGCCTTGCTGAGCTGCATTAATGTGTCTGTTTAAATTGAGCAAATCTAATTAGCTCGCATGAAAGTTATGCCACCTCTGGTGCAGCAAAGCTAATGCAATTAAAGTCAGCCAGATGTATTGAGTATTGTAAACATGCAGTCTGACTGGTGGAGAATAGTTCAGTATTCATCAGAGACTGGACAGTTTTGTAACACATTAACAACAGCTGCACTCTCTACAGTGTACAAATATATATATTGCTGTGTATATGTCTTTTAAAATGCCAAAGATTCTGCATTCTACAACAGTACACGTTATAAGATTAGAACAATCTCATCCACATCTGTGCAAACCCAAGTGCACTCATTTTTAAAGGGGTTACTACTTTTATATATAACAATTGCTACAAAATCAATATTTACTGAACACTGCAAAAACACATACCAAAAAGCTGTTTACACTGGAAATAATTTCAGAAATCTTTGACTATTAATGTGTCTTTATGAACTGGATTTCTAACAAAACTAGAACAGGACAGTAATTGGAACCTCCAAGATGCTCTTTGAAAAGAATCAGAAGATAATTAATATGGTAAAAATGTATTTTATTTAAATGACTGATTAATTATTTTCATTACAGACTTGTTGGATTAGAAAAAATGTTATAGTTAACTGCTGTCTATAAACAAGACATTGCTTGAGATGCTCAGATGATTTTTCATCCTTATACTGATTTGTTTTTAATAATGATCTTAGCACCTAGTTTTGTAGATGTCATACAAAAAATAAAAAAGTATTGAAAACATCTGAAGGTCAAAGATTCTCATGCCAATAAGGTAGTTTGCATTGCACTACCCATAACATTTCAAATTGTGCTTTTGCTTTAAAAACCTCACTTAAGGGAGGTTACTTACGGTGATGTCTTTAATGTAGTCATTCATTGTTTCTTCTCTATATTTCCTGTCCAGAAGAAAGCCAAGCTGACTGAAAAAAATTGACTTTTACTGTGCTAATCAATAATCTTCTTCTTCCTTATTTATTCAATTAAGTATAATTGCAGAAAATAGTAATAAAGTCTGATGTTTCACACTATGGAAGAGGCACTCACTGAAAAATAAAGTAGATTGTGCTCTCTCTTCATTCATCTTAGATCTTGAACTTTTCCCTTTCTAACTTTTTGTCTTTCCTGTCTTTAAAGTGAACATAGCAGTACCCCCCAATTTTTTTTTTTCAAGAAAGTCTGAGAAGCATATAAATACTACAGAATGAAGTAAATGTGTATAACTTAGTTGTTCAGAAGTAGTAGGTTAATCACAGATTAGAAAAATGTCTATTTGCAGACCATCTTGGGTACATCATTAAAAAAAAATCATTGTATTTTTAGAATAGGCGTAAAAACTGTAAAAATAGGACACACTAATGAGGAATTCAATCTTAAAAGTACTAATAACATTTCCTCTTAAAGAAGAAAATCATCTTAAACAAGGTCAAGTGAAATTTTCCTTTATTTAGCTACATGCCTCAAATTCTAGATTTGCTCTTGTGAGAGGATTTCTACAGATGACAAGAAAAAGGAAATAAAAATGTTTTTTTTTTTACTGAATTTTTAGATTTTTCTATAGAAATATTATTCAGTATGTATTGCCCTTAACACTATTCCCCAGAATCTTCACTGTGGAAAAGGAATGGATTTGTTGTGGGATGGTTTAATATATACCTGTTTTACATACAGTTTTTCATAACAAATGCCTGCCGAACACCTGAAACAAATGAAAACAGCTTAGAAGGCATTCTAAATTCTTTGTCCAACGATCCACTGTTTTATTACCCTACAGTGATGTGCCTTCCATGTGAAAACTCTAAGGAAGGTCCCAGGTATCAGTACAGCCTTTCCACCATTCCTATGCTGAGGACTTTGTACAATTACTTTCCTCTCAGCTCTCTTCTTTCAGATAAAGTCATGGCAGTGGCATCAAGGATCCCCTCGATTGCAATCAGGATTGCAAGAAGTGGATTCCTTGAATCAGGCTAAGTAGGGAGGAGTGTGTAGAGCTCAAAGAAGAATGCTAGGTGGATTTTTTTTCTTCTGGAGTTTTATTTTTTAGCTTCTGAACACAATGCAGATGTCTGTGATGTTCTTCATCTTAATTTTATGAAAATACCATTCTCTTTGGTGCTAATATGTATTCATTAATTTGTTTGGCCATCTCTTACAAGCCACCACTTTCAGAAACATTGAAATGTGTGACATCTATCACTGGAGTCAAAAGATTACCTCCAGAAAGTGCAATCTGAAAACCATGATACTTGAGGCTTGTTCATCCACCATTCTGGTGGCAATCTGATGTACCTTTAATTTGGGTAGGAAGACATGTCACAAAATAGCAGAGTCCTCTCTTAGCTATAATTTCCACCAGCAACTGAAATTCTATGTAACTTCTGTCCTATTTCATTCAGTGTCTTGTTCCTGATCTGCCCCACTTCACCCTAATCTACACCTTCATGGAACTTGTGCCACCAGAAAGACAGTGATTTTTCTAAAACAAATTTGTTTTCTGGAAAATGTACATTGTTTTGGCACTTGAAACCAGAAATGGAGAAACAAATACAGAGTGAGAAAGAAGCAAAGTTTTCTGATTAAAATCAGCCAGGCCCTCGCCTGTCACAGTGACTTGTTTATCCTAAAGAACAAAATTCAAGCTGGTAGAAGAAAAGTGGGAAACCATACACAAAGAGAAATGCAGTAAGAGTGCTTGTTAAATAAGAAAAACAATTACTATGAACTAATCAGGATGCACTTCTCAAAAGATGAGAAAAAAGAGCAGTTGGAACTTGACATTAACTGCTTCTGGCTCAGTGCTGCCATAGGTTCATCAACACTTTCAGAACTGCTCATATGCAGACATAAATGGGTCTCTTTTTTCACAGGGGGAGAGGGACACTCATTACTGTCTAAACAAAGCTCTGTGTCAGGTTGCATGTAGCAAACAAAAGACTAAAAGATTCAGAATTATTAAAAGAATTATGAAAGACCTACAAGTGTCTGACACATAGAGACTCTTAATGTGCACTTTACTTTAAAAAAGGCAGTATCCTAGCTACTTGGTTATTAGTAATCAACATATCACATTTTCTAGCCATAACTCCAGAGATTTTATTATCTACAGCCTCTCAAAACATGAAAATTATTTAATCCTATCACACCATATAAGTTAAAAAAAAAAAAAAAACAGAACCAAATATTTAAAAAAAATTCACAAAGAATTCTGTAAATCTTGCAGATAGCACAGTTGAGATGGGGTAGGGACAAGACTGTTCAGTTTGTTAGTCTTCATAACCCAGTTTACCTGCAAGGCACACACAGAAGGTCCCTGCTGTGTTGCAGAAGTAAGTTCTTGGGGTTGACAAGCTGTAATCAATGTCCAGATGAAAACTGCAGCAGGGCTGAAAAATCCACACAACATCCAGAGAACAGCAACTATAGGCTTTGTGCCTTGGTCAAGGGGACCACCAACTCCAGACTGTAGGGAGTTTGTAGAGGCAGAGGAGGGAGCTGCCCACCTCCTTGTCGTTTCTTTGACGTCTTTCACTGAGCAAGTGAATGTCCAAACACGTGGAAGTTAATTAGTATAAGCATAGATAAGTAAAAACTCTGTTCCATATTTAGCTTTATCATTTTTTGCAATACTTCCTACTGATTTTGTTGGAGAACTATTTGGTATTCCAATAAAACAGAGATCACATAGACAGAGTTACACTACATGAAACTTTGTTTACCAAGGAAAGAATTGCAGATGACTAAGAAAGCCCTGTGTAATTAACATATAATAATAAATGGTATCTATTTTCTCCAGCAGCGTAGGAATCCCTCTTGCTTATCCTGCACAGAAACTGATTAAAACTGGAATTGCTTCAGACCTTAAACCTTAACAAAGATCTATTGAATATATAAAATAATTTAATATCATCATTATTTTCCAATATATCTTCAGAGGTCATACTCCCTGTACATATCATGGCTATATAAATTGTTTTAGAGTTATTTTGCTATGCAATTTCAATTAGAAGATTGCTAGTTTATAAACCGTTCGAGGTGCCAAGTGAGACTGTCACGCTCATTATAAGTATAGAAGATAAACTGATTAAGCATTAACGATAAAAGCAAAGAAGCAAACCAGGTACCTGGATAGGATACAAATGTAATCACCAGAACCACAGGACTGCAGGTGGAAAGGAAGAACAACAATTCTAATTAACAGAAACTGGAAGAATAATGTGACAAAAACAAAACACAAACTGAAAGAATAATACGGATAGTGTACAACAAACTCATTTTTTGTTTTATTGAGAGTTAGCCGTTAATCTTTGAAAATAAAAAGACAATTATTTGCTTATTATAATTAGTTTGAAAGCCAATGATGGGAAAATGTGCACATGCTATTTAGGAGAGATTCACTTTTGCGAGACAGATCAGAACCTGGCAACTACATTGGTTATTAAAATAACACATGAAGTTACTTACACAACACTTTCTGTAGAGAAAGCAGGATTTCGTGCCTAATGTAGGTAGCAGAGAGCAAAAATAAACAGAGCTTTTCCTAACAGACGCAAAATTTGGTGTGAACTTTATATCTAGTTCAAGATAATAATCCAAATGAGAACAAGACTGAGGCTCCTCTGTTATTTCCACTCTGTTGCAGTACCAGCTTGAGGTGCGTAGTGATGTAACTACATGCATCTGATCCTGTCAGTCGAAAAGCTAGTTTTGACAGAACACCCTTTATAAAATAATAAAATGAAATAATAAATTAAAAAATGCACACTTGTCAACTTGGCGTGGAATGTTACGGGAAAAAGTCTGCTCATAATTAATCCTTTCACAATTTTTTTTTGCTGCTGCTCTCAAGAAAACCGCATATTTAAAAGCTGGCAATTTTTAAGCATTTATAAGTTTAAAAAAATGGAATAAAGGCATTATGAACAGAGAAATACTGCTTTAAGCAATCCAAAATACATTTACTTCCACCCCTCATGGAGCAGTATCAAAAGTCTGATTTCTTTTTGGGAGTGCAGGGAAAGAGCTCTGAAAATCTATCCCAGATCAGATGTTTTTTTTTTTTTCAGCAGTTCCACTTCAGGTGTAACCTCATATAGGCAAATGGGTTTGCTGTAATTTTAAATAATTTACATCTTTTATACCTCTCCTAGAGCTTGCGGAAGATATTCAGCATTGTTTAAATTCTTCTGTGCAAGGAAGTTCTCTCTGTAGCCTTTTCCTGCACTCTAATACTAGGTTTCATGCATTTGGCTAAAAGAAATGCTCCCAAAGCAACTACCAGCACCACAATTGTACAGGTGTTATGTCTCAGCTTTTCTCCCGTGATAACTCTTGATCATCACAATCCACACAATATCTAGAACACTCAATAGACTTTTTTTTTTTTCAAAAATACTGTAGGTCTTCAGAATATGAAAGAAGCTTTTAAAAACAAACAGGTCCATTCTGTGTGCCTTTCCATATGCAGAGTGTAACTGCTAGGAGGTCTAAACACTCCTTAGCCAGCACTTACTTAAAACAGTATTTTCCTCATCTGAGCTTATAAGTATCCCTACCTGCACATTTAATACATCAAACAAAGTCTCTACTCTCATTTTTGTAGTCCCATTCCAATCAGAGGGACTGCTTGGAGGCTCCCACTTGCATCCTGTAACAGAAACAGCACAAAGATGCTTTCAATTTAATGAAAGCTTTTTTTGACAAGCAAAGCAAAAAACTGCTGGGCAAGTTTGCTTTAAAGCAAGAGGCAAGATAACATTCTCTTCTTTCCCCTGTTACTAGTCATTCTGACTTCTGCAGCTGTTAAATGCTGATTTTGTACCTATATTATTTCTTTAACAATACATTAAATATGGGCAGAGGTCTCTGCTGTGTTTCTCTTTTGTTTATGGGGAAGGCATAGATACTTGAAAGCTCCTAACAGGGTAATTATTGCCTGATGTAATTTACTGACTAGTACAATGCTCAGAGATGCAATAGAAAAAGGAAAAACTCACAGCAGCTGAGGTTGGGCAATACATGCCTTTAAATGACACTGGGTGGATTAGCTATGGTAGAAGAGAGAAAATATACAAGTTTTAAGCAAAATTTGTTGTACATCTATATAAAAGGGAGTTCTTTCTTTGCTTTATTCCTCATTTTGGATGCTGTTTCTCTGTTGACAAACTACATTGTAGAAGTACACTGGCTATGACAAGATCAGCTTTTTGGCAGTATAACTTTCAGCAGAGAGAGTGTTGGAAAACTTTTAATGAGAAAGACTGCTGCTTCTTTTGGTCCCTCAGCTATCAGAGAGTACCAGAGACTGCAAGGGCCACTTCACTGCCCCTATATAAAGCCAGCTAAAGAGAGTGGAGACCCACTGGAGGTGTGGGTTTGTGCAACTCAGTGAGTGCCAGTGAAAGCAGGTACTCTCTGCAGGCTATTTGATAGGTTGTGAGAGAGGACTGTCAACAGTTTACGGGCATTCGGCCTGGTTCCGTGATGAATGGGATGGGGGACCCATGGGCCCATGTCCCGGGAAAAGGGAAAAGGGAAAAAGGGTAAGGAGATGGCCCTGAGAGCAAAGAACAGTGGCAACAATCTGAGGAGAAACAAACTAATTTACTAAATAAGATATCGGAATGCAAAACAACACACTATAATACAATATAATTACAATTTAAGCTGATAAATCCAATACAGAGAGAGAGAATGTCCAAAATCAAGGTAGGCCTTACTCTACTACCGACGATAAGACGGCTGAGAGCGAGGTGCTGCCAGGACAAGAGACAGGCGGAAAAAGGGACGGTCTCATGATCTGCAAGTTTTTATCTTTTCCCTCTGGCCGGAAATGGTTTCAGAGGAGCAAAGTACCCTGGGGAATATAGTAGTCCTTCTCTTCCGAGAACCAGGTACATACACTACATGATGTTATGATGTGGAATACCAATAACCGAAAATTATAAAACCATGACAAGGACTCTGGAAGGTAGGGGTGAGAAGAAAACTTTCATCATCAGAAAAATCATCTTCCACTCTGTACTATTAAAATACACAAAATCTACCCCAGGATTGAAGTCAAAGCAGCATCAAGAAGTTGAGGCCATCCAGCACTGTTATAAGCTATATATAATTCAGAAACTTTTGAAATCTTACCTCTGTTAGCCAATTGTGGTGTCAGATTGGGTCAATTAGGAAGCTCAAAACAGCTGCAGTGGTGTGAAAGATTGTGTGAAGAACTGTGAGCTCGGTAAGGTGAAGCCTCAGATCCCTGGTTTATGAGGCTGAGACTTGTATCCCAGAAAACAGAAGAGGTGCGGGGAGTGAAATCTGAAATGTGTCTGAAAGGCTTAGAAATGAACATAGATCCTGACATCCTGCCAGCTCACAAGCGCGTAGGCTCTGCAGTTGGCTGTGCTCCTTCCAAAAAGATGTGAAAAGGTGCCTGGGAGACCAGAGTGTTGTGCTGGCTCCTGTGTGCTATGCCCATCTAGCCTGGCACTAGCTTAGCTGAGTTACAAGTTTGGGTTGTGAGGCCTAAGTATCGAGGGACTAAACTCATGCTATCTGCAAGGATGGCTTTCTCACATAGGACATAAACTTAACACTGCCAAAGTGGACTTACATTACGTGTTGTCATTTTGGGTCTCTTCCCAGGAATTCCAGTCCTACTCTTAGGTCTGGGGTAAGAAAGAAGTCATGTCCACATGAATAATATCTGCAGAGATGAGAAGCTGAAAGACATTACATCAATAAAGTTCTGGCCTAAGATTCATGATCTCCAGAAAATTGTTTGATACAGCTCAGAACTACATTACATCACCAAATGATGGTGCCAGAGTGCTGTGCCCAGATAAAGGATGATACGCTACTCAGATATGTGCCATGTCATGGGAAGAGTGTAGTTATTTATGTGAGCTAACACACAGAGGTGCAATCAGTTTTGAAATCAGTGCAAAATCTTTCTTCCTGCCGAGCTCAATTGTGGGATCTAGGGCATTCATTAAAAATAAAAAGTGTACAGCCCTCATATCTGGGCACTGTGCTATAAGTTTTCATCTGAAATGACCTCCAGCTCACAGGCGGCCTGCAATTTCACCTCATACAAATTAATCGTGCACAAACACAGTATGATACATGAATCATGTAAAATCTTTCAGTAGTATTTTTAAGGCCTAGGGGGACACCTGTTCAGAGGATGGAAAAAATAACCTAATACTTGCAGCAAGGATTTATTGAATAACAGTTTTTAAAGAGGTTGCATTTATCAAATGTTGTTTAATGGCTGTATGTTGTCCGGAGTTTTCCAAAGAATTTCTGTGCATATAGATTTGTGGTCCAGAACACGAGTCCTGTTGAAGTAGCAGGGAGAAAGATGAAGAACTGGTCTTCTGAAGGCTTGTGTTCCAAAGAATCCTTGGGAGGAAAGGTAGCTTCACAGTGACGTCTTTAGGAAGTTCATTTTTAACAAGAGGAAATGCTCATATCTAGCCGTATTCCCTGGTGATTCTTTGGGTATAACAGAGGCAACCCCAGCTGGGATATAGCATGCTGCTTAACTACTCCTTTATACCATTCCCAAACAAAATGTTACTCATCAAGAGCAGATGTCTGGCTTTGTAGTTTAATATATGACCAATTAACATACGTAGCCGCAATTGAAGTTCTTGGATATACTTCCAGTCCTCCAGACATAGTTAAGTCCTGGCCACAGAATTCACAGGCGTAGCTATACATAAATAATTTTAAAATGTAGATCTATTTTCAGAGAAAAAGAAATTAAAAAAAAAAAAGGAATTTTTCTGCAGGTTCAGTGTTGTCGTATTTGAACCGTCATTACTCCACTTTCCAGGGCGTGTTAAGGATGAGTAGTAGAACTTTAACCAAAGACTCTAGCTAAGGCACTTAATATGTGATTGTCATGGCAGGCTAAAGACACAGACTGATGAATGCTGCTCTGTTTGTAGAGAACCATTTACCTGGATGAGATATCTAGTGATAAATAATAAATAAGCAAGACATTTCGGGGAACTGGGATCATCTTGGAGCAGAGTTTGAAAACAAGGTATGAAAAAGCAGAGGGCAATATCTGTTTTGCAGTTTTTCCAGTTCTCAACCAGCCTTTGCAAGCATTCACCTTTAGGAATCAGTTCCAAGTTAGTCATAAGGGTGTCGGGAGGAATTTCTATCATAAATAATTTATTTTGTACTTGTCTCTGCTAATAAACTAAATGGGGCCGACGCATCAGAACTGAACACTGTCCCATGCTAATTCAAAATATCAGTGTAATCCTCAACATGGTTTTGTACTATGTTGATTAGGACTAGCACAGGCAAAGACTTAGGCCCTGGTCAGTAGTTTCTGTAGACGGAGGACCTTTCCCATTACACAGATTCAGTATAGTTACTCTGTGACAGAGTACAAGTGACTGTAACAGTAGAGACGAAGCTGTGACATTACAGTGGGTTTCAATGCCAGAAAATGTTTTCTGTCCAATGTTAGATGAGTTTTAATACTGCAGTTAAATACTATAATTAATGTATAATGGTAGTAATCTGCAGAATTCCCTGATCTGCCTGTCTAGTTTTCCCATGCATAAACAGTTTACATTAACACAAAATGGACAGTCATTTAGACAAACTTACATTTCATCAAAACATTTTTGAAATATATACAATTGCAGCTCAGGAACATTTTCAGTAATCCCTGTGCTAGACTGAATGTCCCACTCCTCCAGCAGTGTAAACTGTTGTGTCTTCAGAGCAGACAGAGATCTGGAGATAAATTTTTCTTTAATCCCAAAGGAGACACTTAGAGAGCTGTAAAGAGAATCAGATAACAGGTAGGAAAAATAATGTTTCAGCCACACTATTCTGTCTGTTATAGTTTGTTTATTGTTCCCAGGCTACTTTCTCAAGGAGAGCTATCATAGACTTCCACCTTCACAAGAAAAGCTGAGATTCCTCTTTCCCACTTTTGTCCTTTCAGTGAGTTAACCATGAGTTTCATAAACCGATTTTGGCCTTGGAAAATATGAACACTTTTAAGAATAATCAAGTTCTTTTTAGCCCAGCTCTGCCTTAATCAAGTGATGTAAGATTGCTTCTTTGAACAAATTGTAATTAGGACAGGATTACCTATGTACTAATACCTGTTGGCAAATTCTGACTTCTTAGTTAGATTTTATATAGAGATCTTATCGTTTCCTATACATCAAATAATTCCCTTCATCTTTTTTAAAGAAACAGCCAAGTTCACATTTATGATAAACTGCTTCACAGCAAGCAACACCAAACTGCAGCAGGATGTCCCTTTATTCATTTTATTACATAAAGTATTCAGGCCCTTGACTTTTTTGGAGGATGTCTGCATGATTACAGAAACTGTGGTCTCTGCCATATTTTTTGTTAAATTGAAAGAACACAAGTATTGAAGAAGTCCTCGAACTTCATGAGATTTCCAAGATTTCTTTGAAAAATCTCACTGGATGAGATTATATATTTTTAAAATTTCTCTGACCGTGAATATCTTGGCTTACATAGAGGAAAAAAGTCTTGATGAAATTCACCACAGCTGAGATGCAGTCCTTCTCCAAAGTAGTTTTTATAAGCACCAGAGGAAACAATATTGGGGAAATGTGAATGAGAATGAAAACACACTATTCTTAGTGATTTAAATTTTTATTTCTCCTAATGTTATTTGTACAGAAAAAATCTTACCAATCTTTGCAGGTGTATTGTGTTAAAATGTAGCTTTCTTTTACAGACCTGGAATTTCTCCCTTACTATCACTAGAATCCAGCACCATTTTAGCAAGTATTATGTTTTAATAATCTGGGTGTACAGTAACAGAGAAAACAGTACAACATTATTTTCTGTGCTGTGTCTTTGTCTCTACTTTAGACTGGGGTTATTACAGTTACTTATACCTATTGATAATCTACACTAGTCTTAAATCAGACTATTTTTAAAACTATAATCACTGATCAGACATCCTCAGCAGTGCCCTTTTGTCAAAAGGACACTTTTTCATGAAATTCAGTTGTAATTGTATCCAAAAAATTATCCATGTAATCAAGTAAAAAGCATTAGTCCTTAGTGTCTGATTGAACTATTGTGTAAAGGATAATCCTGTTTGACAACCTGCTGAATTTATGCTAGGTAGTTCATGCATTCTTCTCATTAGCTTTGCCATCTTTTTCAAGTACTGTAAATCGTGGCACATTTTAAAGAAATGGAAATTGCAGAGGACTATGACAAATGTTTATGTATGGAGATTGAAGTCTTCCCCTGAAACTGGTTGCTTTCACTGAAATGGGGCATAGCAGTGATAAATACCAACAGAAAAGCAGTGCTGTTTTTCTTGAACATGAGCTGGGTGAAGCACGCAGTATAGCCCCATGAAAGCATTTGAGTGTGTACGCAGGAGAGCTGGAGAAAATTAGTTTTTCATGGATGATGATCTAAAAGCAGAATTTTCTTTAATTTTCTCACACAATAAATCTCTCAAACATCTTAATGATACATCAGCTTGAAATTGCTACAACTTCTCATCATTGTTTACAATTAGCACAGCTCTAATTCTGAAAGTTACAACTTATAGCAATGTACTTGATTGCTTTTTTTTTTTCTTCTGTTTCCCACATATGATGGTAAAAACTTGCAGAAGGAACTTGAAAAGGTAGTTTAAAGGTAGTAGAAGACAAGAGCTGGAGACCACCTAAACAAGAAAAACTTGTTTGCTGTATGATGTAGTAGAAATGGTGAAGAAATTGAATTCCAGTCCTCTGAATATCTGTAGTAATCTGTATTTAAATAATTTATTCAAACTCAAATCATAACAAAACCTAAGCAGATGAACATTCATAGATCTAAAAATCCATTTTGGTTTAGAATTATATCTCGCTTTTACTTTTGCTAATATTTTTAAATGACTGTTTTGGAAACATGACCCTTTGCTACCCAACTTTTTCTGTTGAAAAGCTACCAAACTTTGATGTACAGCAGTGAAATTCACCAGGTAGAAAATCTCATTGTAATGGAAAAATGTGAAAATTTTAGCCAGTGGCAGTAGATTTCCATTTAAACTTCAGCATACTCAACTCACTGACCTGTTCCAGTCCCCTGAGCTTGAGGTATGGCCATTTTGTGCCAAGCATGCCATCTGCCACCATCTGGAAATTGAATCTGGATGGAAAAATAACTTCACCACTTTTCCAGAATTTCTGGTTACTTCAGAGAAATGACAACTGTACATGAACAGTCAAGGTGTGCTGAACTCACAGCCAAGGCACAGATGGACTCAACTGCATGCAGACAACAACACTGATGGCTGCAGAAAAGAATGGAGAAAAATGCACATCTTCTCTGTCCCTGTCTGAGCTGCAGATGCACAGCAGCAGCAGCGTGCCCTGATTGCACTGAACACCCTGCTCACGAATGACAGGGCACATGCACCCATATTCTCACTGAGATTTACCAGCACAGGAAGAGAGAACAGAAGCAAAGGAACCCAGTGAGATAGCTCACTTAAGAATCAACATAATGTGCTCCAGGTTGGCAAGCTGTATGGACAAACAGCAGGATTCTGTGATGTATCCCCAGTGCTAGCCCAGTTTAGCCACACTTTAGTGTATGCTCTTTCACAAGCTGGTCAAACTGAGCTTTCTCCACAGAACATTTCAATTCTGCAGTTTCCACAGGGAAAACATGTTATATCCAGGTGAGAAAGTGATAACACCTTTCTGAATACTCAGAAACACCTTGCTTGGCTGATGTTAGAATTTGCCCGCTATGGTATTCCACCTGAAAAATATTTAGTGACAAGAGAACAGTCAAACAATAAAGCAAATACAGAGCTGCCAAATGGAAAGTATTTGTTCTGATGTACTCTTTATTCTATTCTTGTGGTTTGACCCCAATAGGCAGCTAGGGCCCAAGAGAGACTATAAGCCTCTTGCTCACTACTCTACAGTGGGATGGTGAAGAAAATCAGAAAGGTAGAAGTGAGAACGCTCATGGCTTGAGATAACATTTTAATAGATAAAGCAAAAACTGTAGATAGTAATTGTAATAGCTAAAACAAAACCAGTAAAGATATACACTTAGATATACACTTAGCCTCTCAGCCTCCTCCCACTTGTATTCACAACTGTAGGACTTGTGTTTGCTGTGTATTGGCTTCTCTCTTCTTCCACAGCTCCATGCATCAGATAAATGAAGTATCAGAATCAGACGGGATTAATGTGAATTCACTTCTCAACCTGCTGTCTTGGTAAGGAGTCTACGCACATACATGCAAATCCTTGATGGAATCCGCTGCACGTGAAATATGACCCTGCCATGTTATCATATGAGCTCTGTTTTATAAGTTTCCAAACTCCTGTGAGTTCTTCAACTTTTTAAAAGCATTTACTCTGAAATTTTTCTTTGATAATGCCACAATTATTTAGTAGTATTTAGTATGAATAGAAGTCTGATGGAAACCTAAATAAACTACAGCAATTCCATTACATTTGATCAATCAAACCCATAATCTGATCAAAAAGGATGTCAAATTAATAAAATAGAATCTTGCTTCTGTGAGTTCATATTGATTAATGCTAGTTCTATTACCAGATTTAATTTAAAATGATGCTTATTTTTTGATTGCTTACAAATGGCAATTTTATTCCAAATCTATTCAGACTTCATGTATGTTCCATGAGGCTATAGCATATATATACAAAAATCACAGTTGTACATGAGTATTTTATACATGTGGGAAAAACGTTGAGGAAAACCTTTGCTGATGTTCTCTCTTAGGGAACTCACTGTGTTCTTAAAAGTAGAATTCAGGCTTACTTCTAGAATTCCCAAACTAATTCAGCTCAGCACATTAGCAGATACATTGAATAAAACGATGAACTGATCTGCTGTAAACTCCAATTACAGGTGCATCTTATTGAGCCCCTAGTCTCTATGAAGAGAACTCATTTTGCACAAGTGGAAATGAGAGCCCAGTCTAGCCTAAGAAAAGCCACTGAAATTCACACTTTTTTTCTATGAAGTACTGAAAAGCAATGTCAGAATGTGAGCATGCAACAACAAGAAAGTTAAGCCATCTTAATATTTTTCAGTTTTTAGCTGAACAGAAGGCAGCTAATCTTGGAGTGAACATTTCATTTTTAATAACCATTAACAGTGAAAAATCACTGAAATGCTGAAAATTAGTTAAATATGCTGTGGTTGTTGGATTTTTTCTTTTTTCTTTTTTTTTTTTTTTTTGCCTTTTTTGAAGATGGTCATTGACTTTCTGTAGCATTTCTCAAGATGCTATACATGCATCTTATGGATAATTCTTGAATAGAAATGTTTACTTTAGGTCTCCAGCCATTATAAATATAATCTGACAGTGATCTGTAAAAGCTAGCCAAAGAAAGTAGATGAACAAAAGCATTGAAATATTTGAATCTTTAAAGCATAAATAAACACAGAAATGTGGCTAAACCTTGGATATACAGATTTTGGAACGGAATGAGATGGAATGAATAAATATCTCAGTGTCTCTAAAACTACTACTACTACTACTACTACTACTACTACTACTACTACTACTACTACTACTACTACGAAAAACATGAAGAAATACTTGCAGTGCATTCATGACATAAATTTAACTATGTCTACCCAGTGCACGATTTTCTATTTCATAGAATCATAGAATCCTTAGAGTTGGAAGGGACTTCTGAAGGTGATCTAGTCCGACTCCCCTGCAATGAACAGTGACACCACAGCTAGATACGTTGCCCAGGGCCTGATCTAGCCTTACCTTGAAAGTCTCCAGGGACAGGGCATCAACCACAACACTAGGAAACCAGTTCCTGTGCCTCACCACCCTCACTGTAGAAGATTTTTTCCTTACATCTAACCTAAATCTACCCTCTTTGAGCTTGAAACCATTTCCCCTTGTTCTATCCACAGACCCTGCTAAAGAGTCTGTCCCCTTCTTTCCAGTAGCTTCTCTTTAGATACTGAAAGGCCGCTATCAGATCACCTTGCAGCCTTCTCTTCTCCAGGCTGAACAGCCCCAGGTGTCTCAGGCTGTCCTTATAGGAGAGGTGTTCCATTCTGCGGATTATTTTTGTGGCCTTTCTCTGGATGCACTCCAACAGATTCACATCTCTCCTGTACTGAGGACTGCATATCTAGACCAAGTGAGGCCTCACCAGTGCAGAGTAGAGGGGCAGGATCACCTCCCTTGACCTGCTGGCCACACTACTTTTGATGCAGCCCGGGATACAGGTGGACTTCTGAGCTGCAAGGGCACATTGCTGGCTCATTTCCAGCTTACCATCCACTAGTACCCCCAGGTCTTTTTTGGCAGGGCTGTGCTCAATCCTTTCCACCTGAATTTAATGTCATCTTTGCCTTTTAATAAAGAAGGAAATTCATTTGGGTCAAGTTGGAATAAACATTTGATTTTGAAATATAAAATAAAACTGTAATCTTTAAATGATCAAGTCAATTACATTGCCCAGATAGGTTATGGAGCATCCATCCTTGGAGATACTCAAAACCCAACAGGACATGGTCCTCAGCAGCCCACTCCAGATCTTGCATTGAGCAGGTGGCTGGACTAGCCCATCCCTAGAGGCTCCTTCCAAATCCTGCCATTCTGTGATTCTGTGAAAACAGTTTAACTTAACATGAAGGCAAAATATAAAATGTCCACTTTCTATTATCATACTATTTTTTTCACTTTTATTTATATTCTATTGATTTTTCAACTTCCTAAATTTGTCTATGTTCTAGGAAGAGACATAAATACTTTTCTTTCTCTCCCTCTTTCTTCTGTGTTTTGTTATTCAGGGAGCAGTGGTGAAAGAGAATTTGTCCCTAGAGCATTGCGAACTTTCCCAAGAGACACACTCAGCACTATTTGGAGTGAAAGTCAAGTGGTTTAAATGGTGCATCACAGACTCAGAAGATCTTTGTGAAGTCTCAAGGACTGTTACAAGTGGCAGGGTTAACAGATATATTTCTCTTAGGCCTTAATTGAATCCTATGCGTGAGACAAGTTACACATCCAAGAATGGGATCTGTGTATGCCATCAGGTTTCACGTATGATGAAGTGTGTGCATTTAAATACAAAATCACAAAGGTGAATTGGAAATGTCATTTTTGCAATCATTAACCTTGTATTAGAGAGGGCTGCTCACACCTTTCTTCTAAAGGTACCTCAGTGACATGAGGCAGACAAAGAGCCCTTTTGTTATTTTCCCTTGAAGACAAAACTCCAAAGGACATTATTCCTTTATTCCAGTAGCTCATATCCGAGTCCATCTATCCAAATAATCAAAGGGAATAGGAATGTTCCATTTAAATGCAAGTGAAACTAATCAGGGTCTGGATATGGTCTAAAACTGACAGTTATGAGAGGAGAGCATTTACATATTTTTTTTTACATTTTTACTGAAGCTACCAAATTTAACTTTTGTTTCCTTATGAATTAATTGAGAAAATAACAATAGAGAAGTAAGGATTATCCTTCGCAGCTTCATTATAATTATATGCGACACTGTTGCTGTGGTGGGAACAGTTACAGAGGTAACTCAACGTGGCATGCACTCACAATATTATTTCCAGATATACTCATGAGAAGGTTTGTAAATGTTGTTTTAAGAGTAACTTTTCAAATATTTAAGCAGATGGAGCATCCGCTTCTATCAGGTCTATAAAAAGGGTGAGGTATTAATAAAGACTTCGTTATTGACACAACAAATGTGAGAAAGATTACTGTTGTTTTTAAAAGCAGTAAACACTCTGAGAGATGCAATCTGTCCACTTATGGTGAAACCTTTGCAAAGGTCCGACCCTCTTTCATCATTAGACTATTAACAGCATAGCAAAAAAGGAGCTCTATTAAAGAGACAGGAGCAATGCAGGGTAAAATGCTGGAAGAAAAGATACTTGGTAGTAATCATGGTGAATAACTCTAGCTGTAGAATTTCAATAAATTAAATTAACTTTATGGGCATGATAAAATTGGAAATAGTAAAGGTTACATTCTTCCTGAGCAGAAAAAACAAGTTGTTTCAAGTTTAGTGGGAATCATGCAGGCATTTGAAAATGCCTGAAAATGTACTGTGAAGCCCTGAAGTTCAGCTACAATGAACCAGGAAAGAGGAATAAAAATCTACAAATGTAAGATGTAATTATACCAGAATCACATGGGACCTATGAATGTACATGTGAATGTGCATGTGCACAATTGCAAGTTCCAGGAGGGAAAACTTCAAGGACATAAATCTTTACTGCTATGTAGTGTGACAGGTATTAGTTAACTATTCCTCTTATATTGTTTGCTTGCTATTCACTTTGCCACAGTTCCCCTCTCCCATGCTGGCTGTAACGATCGCAAGGAGAGAATGTTGCCAACACTTCCCTCCTCTCCTTGCTGCCTCAACAATTGTAATCACTTCTGTGAACTGCTATTTAATTGCAATGCCTTCTCTCCTTATAGAGTGTTGTGTTCAGCATATTTTTAGAATTCCTAATAAAAAATTATCACCCTCAAAGGCTTAGACAACTAAATTGGGACAGCAGTGATTTCTGGATTCCATTCCCAGCCCTGTTGTGCTGTTCAGAAAAATAGCACAAGATCATTGTTCTTGAAATATATAAGCCACAGCATGGCCATTTTGATGTTCCTTTGCATATTCACAAAAACATTGTTATTAATATTAGCATGATTTGTATGGCACTAACAATTAGTTTTGAGCCACTTCTCAGAACAGAGTTCTCTGTTCACATCTGAAACAAGCCAACAAGGGGAAGGAGTGCTTTGGTCAAAAGGGAAGAAGAATACGGAGTATTTGTCAGACAGAGCTGTTGTTTTATTAACACTGATTTCTGGCCCCATTTGATTTACCTATACCTCTAGTGACATTCCTACAGGACAATTCCTCAAAATCTGAATCTTTCCAGAGACCATTTACATTACAGTGTGTGTATATATACATTTATATGGTTACATGTGAAGTGTGCCAACAGTCCAACAATAAATTGCAAGTTAACAAAAGTGTGCTGCCTGGGGGTGACTGATCTGTGATTTAGTTTAACCTTATCCAGAGACTACTACAGCACCTAGCACTCCATGGCACTGCTTTTGTTTTTTCTCTGCTAGTGTGTGATGGTCCTTTTTCCAGTCAAACACAATAAAAATGAAAAGAATAAAAACAACTTGATTTTTTAAGCATAGTTAACACTTTTCCTGCATAATGTCCTATCCTCAAAACCAGATTTACAGAACTAAACCAAAAATTGATAACGTGTCTCTGGAGAAGACCAGATTTTCCAGATTTTAGTTATGGGATCCAGAGTTACTGGCAGTATTTTTGATTAACAATGAAGTAAGGAGAACATATATTTAGTTAGGTTGAGTATCTCAATGACATTCACTATGTTCAAATTAAATGTGTTTATTTAAGTGAATTTACATATAGTTTAGGTTTAATTCTCAAGGTCTGAGAATTCTGCAGCATATATCTGGAATCAAAAGAATATCTGTACCTTGAGCATAGATTAGAAATGCTTTCAGAAACATCCTATAGTTTTTCATAGTCAAGTATTTAACCTGAGTGCATAATATTATCAGCAAATGCTGCTTACTTCTGGAATGGAGAAGGTAACACAGTCTTTTCAAAATTGCAGTCCCTGGGACTTGACTGAGGAAAATTACTGATATTGAATGAAGCAGCAGAACAAGAAAGCATTCAGGATAACAGAGAATTAATTCAAACTGCACCTAAGTTTTTACTGCAAAAAATGGTATTTTATTAACTCTGATGTTTCAGGTACTCTTTAAATTTTATATTTTAACCAACATTAGTATATTGTAAACAAGTTTTTAGTGCATGTTTTTTCTTAAACTAGACTTCTACATTGAAAAGCTCATAGTAGAACTCATCAAAAATGTTCTAAGAATTTTTCCCAGCAGCTAAAACTACTCCTGAAATGTAACTATGGATTTTCATTTCAGAGAACAACAATACATATTCATGAAATGTATAGGAAATATTTCAGATTATATGTCACCCTACTGACAATACTGCAGGACTAATTTTACTTTCCTAGCTCCTGCACTTGACTCAAAATCAGCAAGATCCAGTGAAAATGCACTATTAAATGCTTAGGAGTCATTCTCCTGCTTTCCTTAAATTTTGCTTCCTCCATATCCCCTCCTAACCAATCTGTTCCTTCCCTTTCACTCCACACAGTGAACACTGTTCTAATGTTACTCTCATCGTTTGTTTGCCTCCAAACTCCCAAAATGAGTCCTTCAAAAAAGATTGCATGGTGCTCATCCTTCTGGACTACTGCTTTCCCTTGAACATCAAAATCTCTTCTAATCTTGAATATTCGGACTATTAATGTTTTGGGGAAATAAATATTTCTCATTCTAGGATTATACCTATGACAAGGTAATTTCACATCAATACAGTCTCTGTACACTACCAAAATAAAATGAATCAGTGGCATTTTATGATTTTATTATTAAGCTTGCTATGCGATAGTATGGATGCAACATTTTTATTCTTTTCATTTATGGCTTCAGGATCAGCACTCCCTTTATAACCAAAAGATGAGACTGGAATTTAAATACTTTGTATCCTGTATAGGGATAGACCTTTTTATTATACATCTGATAACTGCATGTTTCTCATTGCACACTGTTACTGTCAACCTTTTGCTTTGCCATAAAGAGCATAAAATGAGCATACCAATACATTCCATTGTGCTAGGGTTAATTATTATTAAGCAAGGGATTGTTGACTACTTTCCATCTCCTCGCCTTTTCAGAACCATAAAACAGGTAATCTTTTCCCCGGCAATCAGTTATATTATTCTCAAACAGACTAACTAGACGGACTCAGTGAAACAAGCTGTGACACTGATTGTAGAACAGTAAGGCTTGAAATATTCTTGAGAGCCATGGACAGATATAAACAGATATATGAAGCAGAAAAGAGGATAAAATGAAAAATATCTTAAGGCTGAGCAAGAGAAACACCAAAGGGACACTTCAAAGAGAAAGCTCTTATGGTCACTCAAGCAAGCCAAAAATCCAAACGTGAGGATGGCAGAAGTATTGGTATGCTCTCAGGCAGATAACACAGGAATCCATGTGTTCTGGAGGAAACACGGCAGTATGTACATGGGAGTACATTCAATATTCTTAAATCAAAAAATAAAAACAGTAGGTCTGGAAATCCTTTAGGCAGAACTCAAGAAAGGAGAACATTGTTAAGGAGATCAAATTTCTTTTAGGTTAGCAATGTTATTCGTTCACTGAAAAAGAAAGTTTTGATTGGAAATGATACCTAATACTAATGTGAATTTATGGATGAATAGCATGCTGATGGGAAATCCTCATCAGTCAGGCAGGTGGTCTTGGCTACTCGCACTGCTATTTTAAAAGTTAATCCACAGATTATCAGCATCAGTGATGTCCCCGAAAGAATAACTGTATATTCAATGCACTTTTTTTATGTGAGTCATAAAAATAGAACATGATAAGTAAAATCTGCAGCAAGCCCTGAAAGACAAGGTTATGCAGTGACCCTTATCATTACTAGAGAAGTCACACACTATAGAGTGGCAGTGATGTAGGTAGGAGGGAATAACATACCTTATATAACCATCTCACCCAGACTTCTTAGAAAATAGTAAATATCTTCTAAGGCATTTGGTTGGCTGACTCAGTTCCCCAAGGCTCCACCTCCTCCATAGCACCCCATGATACCAGAAGCATTTGGATGTTCATGGGCAGTTTTCCAAAGGGAGTTTTGGGGAACCCTGCAAAAACATTGGCTTCTACAGTGTCTCTTCATAGTCATCAGGTCTCCTTGCTTTCAGTCTCCACAACAATGATAGTACCTTGGGAACAACACACCTGTGAGAGTTCAAAGAAAAGATAAAGTGGTATGGTAGAAGACACTGTAGCTTGGTGGAAAAGAAGGACTAGCTGACATAAGTAAAAAGCAAAATCACAGCAGAAACATTTAGAAAATAAAGTAGAAAATTCTAAGCGAAAGCTACCATCACAAGTCTACTCATCTGGCTCTGATATCTTGTTGCTGAGCAACATGTACATTCATAACAATACCTGAGCTTGATTTGTCTCTTTGCTGAAGGCAATATAAAGATTTGTCAGTCTGTAATCAAGAGACAGTCAAGCTGAAAAACACACAAGAAACCAGCAGTTTTTACCTGAAATCCATTTTATTTCATATTCACTGACAATAATTTCTATAAAAAGTGCAGGTGGTTCAGTCAATGTTAGCTCCTTACTTCATGCTTTGAAACTCAATTATGCTGCTATATAGGGACATGGTAATTATAGCACTTGAGAAGCACTTTGTATTTCCAAAGCTCCATTCAAAAGCTAATTATTGAAAAGTGATATAGCTTGACCCTCTGGCTGTATATTCTGGCAGGACTACACTCAGGGACAATTCTTGGAGGTTAGCAGCTTTCACAGTCCATCCTGAACTGTGCCACAGTATTCCTGAATGAGTCTTGTGAGATAACTAAGGAGCAAGTTTTGCTGATCCTAGTCACATTCACTCTAAACAAATAACTTACAATTACTTCATTAGGATTTTATTAGTCCAACTGACTAACACTCTACACTGTGAATAACATTAATGGGGGATCCTTGTAGTGAACAGACTAAATGAGTAATAAGAGACAGACAGACTGAAAAAAATCAAAACAATTGTCATTGGAGATTAATATATTTTTTTTATTTCAAATGAGCAGTGAACAGAAAAATATATATATATATTTTTTTTTTTCCAGACTTCCCAGCCTGAAACCATTTCCTTAAAACCATGATGCATTCACAGAGCTTCTTTCATAGTCATTAATGTTAGAAAACCATCTGTATAGATGTTGTCTTCCTACAGCAGAAACGATACATAGTAATTAAGGTATAGATAGAAAGGATTTAATGTTAGCTACATGGTCTCACTACTTGGTTAATGTTTGCAAACTAAATACTTTATTTTGAGAGATGTACCTGTTATCTGTATCTGTAAGCCAAACTGATGAGTAATATAATTGTTCCTTCGTCCTCACTACTGAAAAGAAGATGCAATATCTCTATTTATTCTCAACAAACACTTTGATGTGTTAAGCCCTCAGCAAAATTCTTCTCTGTTTCCATACATTAAGTGTCTTACAGTGCCTATAACGTTGTATGAGAAAAAACAAGAAAATGGTGGGACCTTTTGTACTCACATTAAAGAAGGCACATTTATTCAAGAAACAGTGTATTCTGGTTATTCCTATAAGAACAGTGAAGGCCTCTTACTGGTGGGACATAATGTAAAAACTGGCACTGGCCAATCCATCACACTTAATAATGTTTGTAATTAATAATATATGTTTGTTTTATTTTTTAAATTTAAATGAGGATTTTAAAGGTTCACATGATAAGCTTGACAATTTTCACTTGTTGTTTATGCTGCAATGCGAGACTCTTCTTGTATGATCAGCTGTCTCTCTACAAACTACGTGAGAAATGTGGGTAATATCACGTGATTGTTATGCCTCTGTTTATTATTATTATTCTGCTGTTTGTTGTGAAAGAATATCAAGGTAACTCCGAACTGAATGGATTTGCATATCTGGACAATATCAAAAGATATCTTTAAGTAACTCCCACTACCAAAATGTCCAGGGATAACACAACTTTCAGACCTTGTATGTTATAAATCCCAGTTTATCTTCACACTCATACAGAAGTGAGTGGAAAAAGATTGGAAAGGTTCAAAAAAACTCGGCTCTTGCAGCTATTGGAAAGAGACTAGCTGTGGAAAAACGTGGACAGCTTTCCCTTCCTGATTGTTGTAATATCTAGAATAAAACCAGACTAATCTTGAAAGTGATGATGAGTTGTGTGAATTCTTGTTGTGGTTTAATTCCTCGTCTGTCAATTTCCTATATTTTTTGAGGAAAATAAATCCTTATTTAAGAGTAATCTGTTCTCTACTACTGCAAGGACCCAGCAAGCTTCTGAAGGGAGATTTCAGGCTGTCATTAGAACAGATAGGACATTCTGAAAAGAAAAAAACAAAAACAGACAACCAACACTACTAGCAAAAGTCACAGAGCTACCAAGGTCCAAATGGTGTGATCAAAATTACGGATGTTAACCTTAAGACGAGTGCAGGAAGAACCTCTGAAAAGCTTAATGAGACAAGTCGAAACCAGACACAGAAAAGGAAGGGATTTTTAGAACCTTCTTTCTACAAGTGCAAGAACTGTGTGGCAGGACAGTGAAGAATCATGCTTTTTCACTAGAGGTATGTGGAAGAGAGAGACACTGAGCCATGAAACCTAGAATACAAACTGCCCATTGGAGCAACTGAGCCTGGTAACAGTTTGCACTACAGCAGTGAAGCCAATGTTACCATTCACCCGGTATCATGGAGGTGTTAGTCTTGTAGTTCTCCTTTTGCTGCCATTGGTAACCTAATATTCTGAAAGAAATGTAGCTTTATAAAACTCGGCTTCCTCACAAACTGGATATTAAGCATAAGCAGTATAAAATGCAAAGGCTAGTGGCTGCATTTATAACCAAAGTGAACTTGAAAAATTCATTGTTATTTTTGAAGCCCACATTGAGATTTCACCCTATAGTTTTCATAATGAAGTGGTGTTTTTTGTGTGTATGTGTTTTTATCTGTTTGTTTTCTGGAGAGTTTTTTCAAATGAAGGAAAGGCACACATATCTTAGTTTGCCATATGCTTTAATGTTCGCTAAAAATTAGTTTGGAACAAAAACTGGCAGGGAAACACAATTTGTAGCGTGTCTGCAGAGTAATACTCCTGCTTGTAATGAATGGAATCTAATCTTTTCAATGAGTTTACACTCCATAGCGCAATGTGACACATATGGTAAACTGATGTAGGCCAGCGTAAATATCAGTAGTAATAATAAGGGGGGAAAAATCCATAGGAATTCAAAATAAGAAGAGACATTACAATGTAGTTTGCTTTGCTGTTAATTTGAGATTCTGATTCAGCATTAGGCTGAAATAAAGTGCATGAACAGACAGTCAGAGAAGGAAGTTTGGGGGCCTAATGGCAAAAGAATGCTATGGAAAGGAAATTCAAACCAAATTCAAATCCAGAGCTAAATTTGCACTCAAGAAAAAATGGTTAGTGTGTAGTTTCTTTTCATTTGTTAGCCTAAAGTATTAAAATAGATATGATTTGGAATATTACCTTTCCAGAATGGTTTTTCCCATATAAGAAGCTAGATATACTTAAATTTATATTTAATAAGTATCCAGAAAACTTGAAAGTAGTTCAAAGCAGTTTACTTAAACATCCATTGTCTAGAAAATTAGCAATAAAAATCTTCAAAAGAAAAACTATTTGGAGGAATTCACATGTAGAAAATTAATTGGTCTGGTTTTCTGAGCAGTAGTATGTGGTATCTCCCAGATTTATATTTAATTTGTGAATTCCATTACATATTCTGCGTGTCAGATGAGATGCCTAAATGCAGATAAAAACCAGGATGATGTTCAAATTCATGGAGACACTCTCCAGCGCAATAGCAAATTCTTACTTCCACTTCCCAATCCAATCTTAATATGACAGCTATAAATTGAAGCTTAACTTCTCACAGATGCTATTTTATACTCAGACTAAGCAGTTGAAACATTAAGGAAAATACCCACAAGACACCAAATGAAAAACAGGTAGGAGGCTGAGTATATTAAGTACACTTAACACCTTCTTAGAAAGAAATGAGGTGTTTTTTTTTTTCCCTTTGTATTAGGTAATTTGCATAAAAGATCCCTTGGAACCAGATTATGTTCTGTAGCAAGAAATGATTATGTGATAACAAGTTTAAAAGGACACCAATATGTCTGGATAGCCACATGTACCTGTGAGCTACTACTGAACTATTTGTGAAGTGCACTGCATAGTATCATTTAGATCCCAATGATGTTAAATTCAACAAACATCTGAATTTAGGCATGTTATTACAATTTATTGACTTTGTTACATATTTCAATGCATTGCAAATTTGAGGGAACCATAAAAGTACTGCTAGGTAAAGGAAGCTGAAATTTTTCACTTGAAGAAATGGCTTTAACTTTTTTTTTTTTTTTTTTTTTTTTTTGAGCACAAAGGGCTGTTACTCAGCTGTAGTTTAGCAGTGAAATAGCTAGTGTAATTTAAACTACTGTTTTCTTTTTCTGAGGATATACTACTGAGCAAAAATGCAGCTTTCAAACTGCTGCAGAACAACTACTTCAAACTAACTCTAGACCTTGAAAAACAATGCTGCTGAAGTTTCTTTTTGTCAGTAAACACATTATAAAGACTGGTCATATAAACAGAAAAAACAGATGATTCTTTTCTGGAGCAGAACTCTTAACCTAGAAAGGGAGGCTTTGTATCTTCTGCCTGTTGTAGATATTCATATTTTTAATTAAACCTCAGAGAGACACAAGTCCATAACAAGAAGTCAGTTAAGAAATTGGTTAATTTCTCTCTATAGAAACACGCACTAAATTAAACAATAACAAAGACATCTGGAGACAGGAGTTTGAAAGTTTTCAGTAATAAAATGTGCAGTTTTATGTAAGCATTCCTAACTAGAATTTCATCAGTGAAAAACAAAAACCTCAAAGTTCTGGAAAATTATCTAATATTCTGCTTCATGTTTTTGTTGCTGTTTTCATGAAAGATTTGAAAGGGATACTCTGATATTCTCTGAAATAGAATTAAGTTGGTGATCAGTTTTCAGAAATTCTTTTAAGGCCAGACTGTGAAGTCAACATTGTGATTCCCTGTTACAAGTGTGAAAAAAAAAGAGGGAAAAAAAAGAAAGAGATTAAAAGATATCATGGGTAAGACAGACTGTTAAAGGAAGAAATCTTAAGTGATGCTACTATAATCACAAAAAAGTACAATGAATTTTAGACACGTAAAAGAAAATTCGACACTATGAAAAAATGATTCCCTGAGTATTTCAGTTATTCAATGGCCACTCAACTTCTTTCTCAGCCCAAAGCATGAAGTTGGTGTAGTCACCTCCTATTTCACTAAGGTGCTATTTACTAGGAGGAACTTAAACATAATGGCAGTGTCAGAGAGTATATTTCCACTCAAATGTAATTGTTATTCTTTATTCAGAAGGTCAGTTGTCCCGTTTCTATTCTGCTCTTGAATGCAAAGGAAGACTAGTCAGTGTTGACATATGAGTGTGGCAATTCCTACCATCATTGCCAGAGGTGTAAATTTAATTGATTTTGGAAGCTATGCTTGAAACATCCCTATGTAATTTAGTCACTGAACTGAAGAATAAAGCAGTTAAAAATTTGAAAGATTTGTTGAGATAAAGGGGATTACTTCTAAGACAGAACAATTAATGTTATTCTGTTATATGAATTTTCATATACAAAGTACTCTTAAAAAGAGTACTTCCTCTCTTCTGTTTCAGACACTTATTTTAGAATAGGATAGATCCTTATCTTAAGGAAAGATTTTTTTTTTTTACCTTGAATGTTGGGTAGTAAGGGACCAGCTGTAATTAGAAAGATAAGTTTCAGATAGTTAACATCAGATGGGATGAATGCAACCAGTTAATCACTTCCCACAGTGGGGGAAGGAAGCTCTAAATACTGTAAATAGTATCCTACAGTCATTTATGTTGTTTTCAGGCTTTATGCCCAATTAAATGAATAACATCATATTTATTGCAAACCATCTAGAAGCCATTATGTTTTGCAGCTGGGGGGGAAATTCTAAAAATCCCATAATTTGTTTCTTCCGGCCAATAATCCATCTCCTTCTGGATAGCCAGATTCTTTCTAAAACTCCTTAGCCACATATGAGAAAAGGTTACCATATGTCTAGAATTTCCATGACACTATGTCTTTTCCAGCTGGAAGTTTCACACCAGGATTTTGAGCACTTCTATTACTTGTCCAGGAATTCTGGGCATGTTAACTCACTAACAGCTAACTGCTTCCTTCAGAAAAGTCCTAGCTTGAAATATGGCAGCTCTAATTAGGGGAAAACCATCTGTCGTTGCTGTAGTGCTTTGATTTGAGCATAGCTAGATATATTTATCTGGACAGCTGCAACTTTGCAATTGCTGCACTGATTAATATTTTCTGGCTGCAATTTTTGCAGCAGCAGCAGTTACATTTACTTTTCCAGCTGCAGCTGCACCAACAAAAGAATTAAAAGAAAGGAACCATGAGGAAGTAGAGCATCTGGAGGTGCTGATTCACAAGGGACTTTCTTGGGGACCTCTTTACTTCATATTTTTGTGTTTGAGGTACAGGGAAAAGAAAGACTGATCAACAGCTACAGACTTCAAGATGTGAATTGGAGTTTACTGGAGAGCTGTGAAAAGCTTTTCTGACTTACAGAGCCAGTTTACCCTGTGAGCATTCATTGTCCGTTCACTAGAATGTGACTCTCACCATATCGAGACTGAACTATATAGCAGTTGCTGCCCAATTTGGCAGAGGCAGATCAGCTGTTGATGTTGTTATGCTGGAGATGAATAAACCTATTAAAAAGGTTCTGTAGATGCAAACTCTAAAGCTCAAAACCTATTGGTGTTTTGGCACATGGTCATGGAGTTATCTAACTGTACTGGCCCACATTTCTATCTTTTCCCAATGCAAGGCTTGAATTTATAACAGGAAACCTGGAAGAAAACTCTCGAGACACATCCAGGAGTGTAAATGACAATCATATTTCTTTAGGAACACCAGTTTGTTCTCCTTTTTACAGAAAGACTAATTTGCTACCACAGACAATACCACAGATATTGAAGAAGAGACTTCTTTTACTCAGAAAAATTAGCTAATATCTGCCTGTACAGCTGATGAGTTTTTAAGGGACAGTAAGACAGAAGAACTGCCTAAGTATCTGTAAGATTACAGTTGAATATGTGTTCTCCTATGATCTTTTGCCAAGTTATGGGACCTTCTCTTTAACTTTTTCCTGGTTGTAGCCCAACTGGTCATTCATTCCACCAAAAGGAGGGAGCTGGGTGTGTGTGGCAGTTCCTAGAGACTATAAGAATAATCTCTGTCCCCAAGCAAAAACTTTGGACTTCTTTCTTTGGACTTTCAGGGAAGAGAGCAAGGTTTCGTGATCTCTTACTCAATGTCCTTCACTATTTCCATGTTTATGACCTTTTTATCCTTCTCTTTCATGCCACCTCTTACCATTTTTCATTTGCCTTCCTTCACACTTGAATGTTCCTTTTGTTGTTGTTGTTGTTGTTGTTGTTGTTGTTGTTGTTGTTGTTGTTGTTTCCAGGGTTTGTTTTTAGGGGTAGAACAAACAGGAACACAGCTGTAAAAAGAAGCAAAAAGGAATAGTTAAAAGAAGACATATGTAAATAGCAGTTTCAATATACCCAAAGAGACTTACACTGTCCAGCTTTTTTTTGGTTAAGAAAACTTTCTGTGCTGAATGTATGTTACTAGTCTACTTTTTAATGTGTCAATACCCAGACTCCTTATGAGCCAGTGTAAAATTCTGGCACCCAAAGAACTAACTTCTTCAGGGAAGTATCATACTTTCTTTCTACCTATTCTTAATCTGTGCACTGTCCACTTCATTTGATGGAAGATATTTTTTGTACTGTCAGAAAAGATGATGCAGAGATCCCTACCATACTCTTTATCCCACTCATGTTTTTTAGATTCCTGTTACAACCTCCTTAGCTGTAAGCATTTTTCACACATGATTTCATGCACTTGGAATTTAAAAAAAGAAGAGTAATTAAAAATTATTTATGTTACGGAAGTATTATGAAGATGTGCAAAGAGGAGAGAGAATGTACTTTTGGATTAAACAACAAGAGCTGGATCTTGCAGATAGCAAAAAAGAAACACAACAGCAGGTTATATTGCATGAATGGATACACCATACGGCCCAGACGTCTATACACAGCAGTATTCAGTTAACAATTTTCTAGTCAGAATTTGTTAGATCAAGTCATTTACTGTCCCCCCAAACTACAAAAAATATGAACTTGCACATCTATTTCTGTCCCATATAGCAAAAATCTGAATATGATTTGATTTTATCTTTTTTTTACGTGTCAAAATACTTAAAATACTTAATCTTTTTCTAGAGGTTGTACATCATACAATATATTTCTAAGTCTCTAAAATGTTTTTTGTAGATAGCTAGTCAATAAAAATACCTGACAATTATTGATCATTAGTTTCTCAAAAGCTCCTTTACCTTTAAATCACTGTAGCAATGCACTCATAAAATACAGCTTGTTTACTATTACTCTTTTAAATGTACTGTAGCTGTCACGCCATTACAATTACCTTCTATCTTTGCCATCTGGAAACAGAGGGAGAACTTATCTTCTTTGTACTGTATGGAAAATAATTACCAGTAATGTCTTGTATCATAACTGAAGGAGGATTTTTAATTCAGATCTTGATTGCTGTCTAATTCTGTAAGACAAATGTATTTAGCAGTGTATACTAAAAGAACCTATATCTCTGATACTCTGATGTTCTTTAAATTTCATAAAGGCATTCTTACATCTGGACAATCACACACTATTTCTAAAGCCTTCATAAAACTCCATAAAGTATTTTTATCACCCAGATCTGAAGCAGCTTGAGGAAACAGAAAGTTGTTTGGGAAAAAACCTACCATTACACCCTTTTTAACATGATAATAAATAAATTTTATAAAGGTAATTGGTAATAATGGACAAATTCCACTCGATTTGAAACATCACTTAGCTCAGATTAGCAGCCGAAACTGCAGATATTTATCTGAACTCGGTCAATCTATTCAAATATAATGAGAAATGATAAAAGGAAGCTCCCAATCCTACATTTCTGTCAGTTTGGGCAGACTCTTAAATATGCACAGAATCTCCCTCCAAACAGTGGTATTTCTCTCACAGGTAAAGGTCTGACCACGTGCAGTTACTGCAGAAAATCTTCCCTTATGAAATATGCAGGATATCCCTCTTAACCAGGAAACCATGAAAACAAGTTATTTTTCAGCCTTTTGCTCCTCATGCTTCTGATCTCAGAACAAGGAGGAAAGTTGAAGGCAGAGATGAGAACAAATATCAGGAGCCACACTTTGTAAGCAGCCAAGAAGATCTGGCTTGAACTGAAAGGGTGAACAACTCCTTGACTCATGACTAGCTAAGAAAAAAGAAATGGTTTCAAAGCCTATGTGAAAAAAGATCACTCAAAGGATATCTTGTATTTGCCATACATATAGGGGAGGGGGACCTAAGTGTAAACCACAGATTAAAAAATTGCAAAAATATCCTTGGTATCTCCCAATCCTCACTCTTTGCCATAAAAGGAAGCAAGTTCCTCTACCAGCATGGTTAGAATGGTGACAAATATAAACATCTAAGCATGTGTAGAAATTCAAAATAAATCAAATTTTGATGCCCCAGGGCATCTATAATGATGAGAGAATCTATAATGTAGTGCAAACAATGTCAGACAAACCAGAGCAGTCATGGATCAAATTTCTGATTAAAAAAACGCCCAGGCAAATTCAGATATTGTTTCATTATTGTTTTACATCTTTATAAAATGTAAAGACCCACTCTTCATTGGGTGCGTGATCTGTGGCAGCAAAATAAATATCTTCCCATCCCTGATCATTATCTGGTATGGAGATTGAAAAAGAGCAGCAAAGCAAACATCTGCAAGAAGACTCTCTCATTTAAAAGATTAACTCTAATATAAAATTACTTTATCTTGTCTTGCAACTATTTTGAAACTCATTAAATTTACAACAGTCACTTCATATGGAAATTACTTCTCTCCCCTGAAGAGACTGTTAACTGTAGTCACGTATTTCATGGTCCGTGATTATACGAACATGTCCTGTTTCAGCAAGGAGCTTGAAATCTGTACAACATTAATGCAATGACATAGCCTAAGCATGGAGCTCAAGGGGTCTTTCTTGCCTTTTCTTCACATCTACCTACAGAGAAGCTGACAATGCATGCTTCACCTTGCTAATTCAGCATTAGATTAAGTGGATTGGTATATTTGTTGAGTGGATTTTAGCAAATAAGTATAAGAAGTAATTGCCATCATAAGCAAAGCAACAAATCTGCTTTACATTTTAATTTAATGTGTTTGTATGGGATCTTAATCCTTAGAACAGTTATACCCTACTGTAGCTCGCTATTAAGGTGAGGCGTAAAGTATCCTTCTAAGAGTCATCAGCATTTGCATTTTCAGCATGGAAAAAAATTGTTTTGGAAAGGTTTATGCATTTGGAAAAATTACAGTCAATATTTTGCAAGCTGATCAGCTACTGTTTTTTCTAGGAAGAAAACTGCAATACCATTCCTCTTTATATAAGTTGTTAAACAAGAAGGCTGGTGAATTTTAAATAATTGCTGCTATGAAATTATTTCTCCTCAGATTGTTGCCGCTGTTTTGTTCTCAGGCCCATCTCCTTACCCTTTTTTCCCTTTTCCCTTTCCCGGGGCATGAGTCCGTGGGTCCCTCGCCCCATTCATCATGGAAGTGGGCCGAACCTGCCCATTAACCATTGACAGGTAGTCATATATTTAGTAAATAAAACTATCACTTTGTAAGCAGTTTTAGAGACCAATATAGTCTAACATTTCTGTTAAGTTTTTGTCTGTTCAGCTCTTTCAAATAAGCAAAACATCCTTGAAATCAAAAGTGTTTCTTCACTTATTACCTTACAGGTGTACCACATAATGCTTTCACTCATGGAACAAAATCTTAACCTATTGTTACTCATGCATTTATTTTTGACACAATCTGTTGGTTCATGTGTCAAGACCTGGAGGGCACCAGCAGGCCTGTGTGGTCATGAGCAGCCTCACCTGGGACCACCAGCTCCAGGAGCAGCCTCAGTATGGAACCCAGCCCAGAGCCCAGTGGCCCTGCTGAGCCCACCAGGGCTCCCTGAACAGTCCATAGTTCTGACTTGCAGGCAGCCCAACTCCTGCTGCTCCCCAACATTGCAATGCACAGCTTCCACCATAACTTCTGTTGGATGCAAAAATTACTTACATCTTCTTGGACTACAAAAAAACTAAGCTCTAAGTACCATCTGGAAAGAATTTACGTTCTTCCATAGGATAAATCTCACCTTTAAGCACCAAGCTGCTATACTCATTTTCATGGGAGCTAACTCAAGATGTTATGGTCCCCAGCTGCTCTGACAACTGCTCTAACAAACACAGATGAAACCAGGAGCAATACAGTTTTACAATAAAGAATTTGTAGAGAACTAGGAAAAGAATAAGTGTAAACCTCCACTTTACATAATCAATGAAAGGTTTAACAGTAAAGTGTAACAATAATTTTACATTAAGGAGATTTGTGAATCACTGGCAAGCAAACACACAGGTTGCAAAGCTGGGCAGACAAAGCTTCATGACCCACTGATTTCCTAAGCAACTTCCCAAAACAGACTTGCCCTCTTCAGAGTTGGACAACTCAGTGCCTGGAAAGCCTGGCAGTAACCAGACCTCTGCATCCTGAGGAGTTTCTACGGCTTTTGCCGATGTGAAACTGGAACAGGAAAGTAGCAGTTCAAAAGAAAAATGCCAGACTGCACACAAAAACAAGTCAAATAGTACTGTGAGATAGAATTACCACTATAAGACTGCAGAATATGACCCATGAATATAAGGGCTATCATGCTCAATCTGCATGGAGGTCATGGTGAAGCTTTCCAAAAAGGGAAATCCATTAGATGTCCCCTCGATTTTGGCTATTTAAAAAACTTCTTCTTTGAGTACCTTCCTTAGATACACTTTATCATTATTTTGCTTGTTCTATGGAGATGGATGCCTTTCCGTGGCATGATGATAGCAGTTGCTGTTTTGGTTTTCATCCAGTTTTCTTATTTCTCACATTTCTGTATGGAGATTGTGTGCAGAACTGTGATTTTAACTGTCCTAGATAGCTTTTAGCTGCTGAAGAGGGAAAAGAAGGGCTTGTTGCTCTTGTTGCTTTTGAGATCTACTTAAACATTATTAGGAAAATGAAAGAATTTGCAAACTATGGTTCCCATGTTTCATGGAAGAACAGTAGGTTAGTCACAATACATAGGTAGTTTATGTTCGTGATTCAATCCCTTTACAAAAAAATGAGCACCAACAGAATCATCAAGAAACAAGTTAATGACAATAGATCTTTGTATGCAGTCACTATGCCACACACAAAATTGTGTTGAAGCATTTCATGTAAGGTTCAGAAAAGTATGATACCAAAGATGATCAGACAAGACACCAATTTTTTGAATGAGGCATGCTGATGGTGTTAAACTATCATAATTTACCTCAGTTAGATTTTTAACTAAGATCAGAATGACTATTTCTTTTATGAGAAGAATGCGTGACTAAGATTCTATTCCTTTCTTCAAGTCATGGCTCCATAGAGTGGAAGGATCATACAGCATCAGTGGATTGAAATATGCATGTTTCAATGGTACAATGCATCTGCCAGGCAGATGTCTTGCAGAGCTAACTTGGTTCTCACATATTGCGTCAGCAATGTAGCTAACTGATAAGGAATTAGGAAAAGATAGGATCACTGATCACACATGAAATCAGACTAGACACTTACAGACTTAATTATGAGTGGCAGCCCAAGCCAGAACTTCAATGCTGGCTCACTTCATTCGTTCATCTGTGCACCCACAGGAATTACAGTTCTAATGCCTTTGTCACTGGGGAAATTACATGATTAAACTAGCTTTCATAGGGAAATCAATTACTTCTCAGATTTTTAAGTATATTTTTACATTCCAGAGACATCTTCATGACTTCATATTAAAATGGCACCTCTTCAACATTATTTAATTACTTTCTTTTTTTTTTCTTAGAAATTGTGGTTCTACTCCTATATTCTTACCTTTCCATTAACTTCCTAAAACAGGCACCTGTGTTTTTTTCTGTTGTGATTTACTCTACAGTTTACTTATAGGGCAACGTTATATTGTCTAACTGACCATACACAGAGAATAATTCTTTATTTCAGAAATGACATATCCACAATTGTACCCATTTTATGGCTGTCTTTTATGTATGTGCTCACATGTACCTGCGTGTGTTTAGGTACCTAAGGGAATATACTAGAACTTCATATCTTGTCTGGTCAGATTTTTTTTATGCAGTTCCAATCTAACCTGTCTAATGAGACAGCTTCTAACAGCAGTCACGTTGACAGTAAAAGTAATAGCTTTACAGAAGCAGTAACCTGTTGCTGTACATTGCTATATTGAAAAATGGACTCTCTTGTTTGGAGGACATCTTTTTATTGAGCGACTACAGTGTGCATGATGGAAGATACGTGCAAGAGAAGAACATTCCTAATTGCCAAATGTTCTGATAAAGAGGACCAATTAATCTCTGTCTATAAGAAATGAGGATAGGAATTAACTTCTATCAACTAGTGTGAAGACAAAGCTCAAATAAAACTTAATAATATTAAAGTTCTTTGCAACTCTCTTTTCACGGTCTGTGCAAATTACTTTGCACTCATGTCAGCCCATGACTTAATATAATTTCTGAGATCTGATATGTTAGTAATGATGAGAAAAGCTGAAAACTATAAATTATCCTGGCAGTGACTATTATCAAAACCCTCCTGACTAGTTGCATTTAGATTAGCTCATTTTTTCTCATTGTTATCTTTAGGAAGTTTACCTCAGCAGAGCTCAGTGGGAAAACTAGTTACTGAAGAGGAAACCCAGCTGAAGCTCCACCTGGCTAAAACACACAAAGAACTCAGGAACCCTATGAGCTTGTTAAGAATCTCTTGTTTTGTGTTTTTTTGTTTGTTTATTTTTAATGTTATGTTTTTAGTCTTTATATACTGGACTTTAGTGGGGTTTTTGGTGGTAGGTGGATGGTTGGACTAGGTGATCTTGTAGGTCTTTTCCAACCTAGCTAATTCTATGATTCTATGATTCTATCATTATATACTAGTCTTTATATACAGGCTGCTTTTCTCTGGCCCTCTTCGTGTACAGGCATAATTCTTTCACTCCTGCAAAAATACTCAGAGTGTATTACAAATCACAGGTGATGATTAAGTGCTGAATATTTCTGAGCTTCAAGTTAAGGCTGTTAATGGGAAGTTTAAAATATCTTGTGACATTGAGCTTGCGGTCATTCGCTTTTACTGCCTCATCTTCAGAGAAAAATCAAAATAGGGTAAGAAATTCACTCTTTTGCAATACATAATATTGGCCTTTGAGAGATTACTTCGGTAACAATATTACCAAGGGATTAAAAAGATAGACCGTCAGTCTAAAACATCTATTAAGATTAGCTGCAATAAAACCCACAAGTGAAACTCATTGCACTTGCATGAAATCAGTGATCAAACTATATGCAAGAGAAGCTTAGAGACCTCCAGGTGCTGCATTTTATCCTTCCAACCTGCTCTCTAAACTGCAGGATGTAGAGCTTCTCCAAACCTTAATCTCCTGCTAGAAGATTAGAGGGAGTAGCATTGCATTGCAGGGACAAACAGACCTGCATAAACCTGCCTCCCTTGGCATCTTGTCACACAGTCCTCCCACTTGTGCTCCTCTGCAGAAGTGCTGCTGAGGATGCACTGCCACAGAGTGGGACCCTGCAGGGTTTATCATTTGCCTGCCTTTCAGAAAACCTTTTTCAGTTAAGATTCTATTTTGTTCTTTGTTAAGTTCTATTTTGAATTCCAGGCTAATTTAGGCCTTTCCTATAAGCTAAAAGATACTTTAGGGTCGATTAATAATGCAGGAATGCTGACAGGGTGGAAATTTTACATTGTCTGAAAAATTCTATCAGTACTGTGAATTTACAAAGAGTATTAAGGACTTTTAAAAAACCCAGCTATCATAAAGGAATATTAGCACTGATCAGTGCATACCGGTGTTTCAAGTTAGGAAAAGTATTTGAAATGTTGAAAACATTTGTCATATTTTAAAAGCATCACCAACCACCAAAATGAAATCATTCTTTCAGTTTCATGAAAATATAGTTTAATATTTGATGTAGTACTACAGTTGCATCTAAGTTTTGCTTACAAATCTCAGCAAAATTCATGAAAGTCTAAAAAGAAAATCCCTGTCATGCAGTAAGCTCTAGTCAATGGTATGTCATCCACTCTGGGTCTCAATTTAGTTTAAAAAGGCTTAACAATTGTCAATTTGAAGAAACGAGCTTGGAATAACAATGACCATCTCATCCTATTTATTGATTTTAGCCATTTTATTATGTTTTATCCAGTGTGCTAAAATTCAGAGCCTCCCCAGCAGCTTTCACATATGCTTACAGGAAAACTTTAACACAAGGGGTTGGATTTAGAATAGATTTTTCCTGGCTAACTAATAACAACAACATGTTCAACAGCAGTAAGTTCTCCATGTTGGACACTATGTCAACTATGAAACTATAAAAATTAAAATAAAATCAGTTCAGGCTCTAAAAAAAAGGTTTCTCTTCAACATGAATCTGGAGTAAGGGACTCAGTTTCAGGTTTACCTGAGTTTCTGGTCTGTTTCTCAGTTTCTTTGATCTCAGTCTGGAAAAATCCATGGCTTTCACTTAAGTACATTGATGAATTAGTTTATCATTTTTCTGTCAACTGTGTGTTTTATTCTATTTTTCTTTGCACCATCGAAGGAATATTACATTTTTTCCAGAGTTCAATGTATGTCTTCACCCACCATTATCTTTTTATTTCCCCAGCACCTTACTTAATGGGAGAGTGCAATAAGAATTTCATTATATCTTTACTATAAAGACTAAACTATTCTGGGCAGCTTGCTTTAACAGCAGAGGAGAAAGCACAAAGGAATGTCTGCTGTACTGGCAGCCTTGAAAACAAACTGACAAAGCTACAGTGATAGAAGGGAAAGGCCCTGGGAATGAGGAGCCAAACACCAGGATGAGCAAAACCGAGTGAACAATAATATAGGTTTCAACTGATCCCAAATCAAGACTGCAGGTGTAAAAATAAAAAATAAAAAAAAAATCATGTCTGCCAAAGGGAGTTAGCCTTAGTCTTTCATAGCATCCATCTGAAATTGACAGCATAATATAAGCTGAATGCAGCAGTTATATGTTTGCCATTTAGGATTTATGTCATATTGTGTCCTATCTATAAGCTTGGGCCTGAGAGCAGCTGCTATGACATAAATCACCACCAATGAAAAGAGTAGGCACTTTTACTCCTTTTTTTTTTTTTTCTCTTGAGACACTATGAGAGAAGGTAGGCAAGGAAGACAAAGTGGAAGAAATTAAAAAAGGAATATCAGAAGAATAAATAATTCATTCTTTAGTATTTTGTATAATTCCCAGCTTTCACAGTGTTTTAAGTGTGTGTAGCTTTTTTAAACTAGGAAGCAGCAACCGTGCAATCTCTCTTCAGAAACTGCAAGCAGCTAGTGAAAAGCATATGTAATTATTAATGGATTATCTTTTCTGTAGATAGTGTCTACAGCATAAGAGTGGATAATATTTGCTAATTACTCCGGAATAGTAGTTGGGAAAGATTTTGTTCCTGCTGTTGCTGTCACCACTAAATTGCTGACAATTTAACAGTTTTCTTATATTCCCTCAGGATCTTACTTTTTCTTCCATTTGTTGTTGCTTTTGTCGTCCTCAGGTCTGTTTTTAGTTTCAGTTCTTTTGCTGGTGCTGCTTGTTGTGCAGGAATTTGGAGCTGAGAACTGCCTATGTCCTACATTTCCGTCCTGCATATCCCACAGACTTCTTATCCAATATAAACTTGGTATACCAGTACTTGGTTCACTGCTATCATTTGTTGCTGTGCTAAGTCAGTTCAAGTACTTCAACAAAATGGCCTCAAAGCAAGTTGGAGCAGATCAGAATTTCCACCTGCATTTAATACATACTGAGTTTAAGTCTCCCAGAGCTGCCTGCAAGTACCTCATCACCAGAGGCACCTTCCTCTTATTCATTTTTTCCCATTGGTTTTAGAGGAGGATTTCATTCTTAGGTGGCTAAGTTACATGAGATGAATTTCATGCTTTGTAGGTCTTTTCATGAAGACCTATGTTTAGACAACTGCCTATACTAACTACTGAAAGAACCTCTGAACAGAGATAAAACATGCCAGTTATGACATAATGTTTATTTTCTGACACTCATGCTCTGTGACATATAGAATCATACAATCATAGAATTATCTAGGTTGGAAAAGACCTACAAGATCATCCAGTCCAACCATCCACCTACCACCAATAGCCCCACTAAACCATGTCTCTCAACACAACATCTAAACATTTCTTGAACACCTCCAGGGATGGTGATGACGGGAAGTAGTAGACGGATATGATGGGAAGTAGTTTGTATTCCTGATTCTATTTATTAAAAAAATAAAACTTTGGTTTAAAATGTTAATGAAGAAGAGATACAATATTTGTAATAATTTTATCAATTAAAAAACAACATCAACTATTGATAAACTTTCAAATGAAATTATTTGAAACATAGCTGTTGTACTCAACTGTGAGAAAATTAAACAATTGCTGGAAAGTATTTTGTTACAAATGAAGAGTTTTGTGCCATAGTTTATTTTTTCTCTATGACTCATCTCTAACTATCTTCTCCCTTATCCTGTTTTTTAACAGCCAATGAAGCTAAAATAAAGATTAATTCTGATTACTATACTTGTCAGGATATAGGAACGAGTTATAACCAAGATTCACTTTGTCCAAGAGAGAGGGAATCCTTAGTTCGATGTAATGTGATGGAAGGTTGCACATACAGGTTTAATAGAGTTTTGAATGGGTATGCTTGAGACAGTTTTGACTAATCTGTTTTAGCATTAGGTACATTTATTTATGTTCGGACAACCGGGTAATTTTTTTGAAGCACAGCATGTGTTTTGCACACATGCATCTTTTCCTTTTTTCCCCTTTCTACACTCCTGTACTGTTGCTTAAATATGACGCTAGAATGTTTGAGGATTTGATCGGTGGTAGAGGAATTACAATAGAAGAAGAGTTCCCATTTTCCTCTTTTGTCTAATCCAGTCCTCTTGTTACTAAGTAGCTGTGACAATGAATAGTGCTCTCCTGGGCATGAGCAGCTGATTTCAGTGCTGCAGATAATGAGGTCTATAGTTTTCTCCAAGGTTTCGGAATGAATGTCCTTTCACACTAGAACCACTCTGACAATAGGATTGCATTAAGTTGGTGGGAAGATGTTCAGCACTTCAGCCCCTTATGCAGCTTTTGCTAAATGTCTTCTAAATTGTGTTGTAATGTTTATCTTCTTGAAGGGTGCTCAAATACTTAATGGTTCTGGGCAGCAATGGCAGGGGGCAGAAGAACTCTTTATGTCAAGTAGAGCCAAGATTGCATTCAACAGATGGCTTCTTAAAGTGTGTATAAAATATGTGATAAAAACCCAGGAAGACCCACAGGATTCCACAAGTTCCACCACAGGAGTCCAGCACTATTTAGTGGAAACCAGTTATTTTGACATTGTCTCTACCGTAGGGAGAAGAACAAAGGAAAGGCCAAGATGCAATCTTCATTTCAGGTACTGGGTCTTTTAAACATTAAACACTTGTTTTTCAGATGCAAGAATGGTAGAAGACAGCAAGAATTCTGTGTAGATCTGCTTGTTATCCAATAAAATATCAGTTTTCTCAGGAATTGATTTATATAATATTCTGTATTTATTTTTTGATTAAAAGAATAAATTACAGTCAAAGAGCCAGTATTAATCTTTCCTATTACTTTGTTCCACCAAAACAAAAATTCAAATAGCAAGGAATCTTTTCAGCAATATAAATGACCCTTTTTAAGAATTTTATGCCACAAACTATGAAATTAGCCTTTTTTTTGCCTTAATTATTGCTGCAGCTTGCCAACAGTGGTTAATACAGCACCCTAATTATCCATGTCCCACTAGTTTCATATTAGTTACAGAAGATCCACGGTTTAAAGTAAAAATCTGATGATAAAATGGGTACAGTTTGACTTTATTATGAATTTTTTCTTTGACTTTTATGGGTAAGGTGGGGAGAAAAAGAGTGTTCTCCGCATCTGAAATTTAAAAGAATGTATAATAAAACTTGAAGGAAGAGACAATTTAGGGGCCAATATTATCAAACCTATGGTTTTATTTTCCAGATATGTTTCTCTCTTTAACCAAGGGCACCTAGCTGAAAGTTAAGACAGACACATAATAAACACAAAGTGACAAAAAGGATATTTACTCAAAATTTAAGTCTCCACAGCCAGAAAAAAAAAAAAAAACCCACAAAAAAAACTAGCCAAACTGTCTCAGCACAAGACATGCTAAAGCTCCTTGTCTCTAAGTGTTTTACTGCTGTCCATGACCAGATGCAATCCCTTAATCTGCTGAGCCAAATACCTCAGCTTTCATCAGTGTCTATCTAAAATGCCTTAGTACATCTGAGACATTCATACACGGATGACAGATGTAATAATTTATCCACACAATTCTGGAGCAGTAGCTGAAAGCCAGGCCAACACAGTACATAGCACCTTATATCCCACATCTCCAAACACTCTATGGAGTATTTTAATATTTTAGATGAGTCATGAAATTATTAGAAAGTAAACAAGGCAACCAGGAATAACAACTGACTTTTCATTAAGTGTAAACTAAAAGTACACAAGACTGTTTGAAATCATAGAATCATAGAATCATAGAATTAGCTAGGTTGGAAAAGACCTACAAGATCATCCATTCCAGCCATCCACCTACCACCAATAACCCCACTAGACCATGTCTCTCAATGCTATATCTAAATGTTTCTTGAACACCTCCAGGGACGGTGGCTCAGTCACCTCCCTGGGCAGCCCATTCCAGCACCTGACCACTCTTTCAGAAAAGTAGTGCTTCCTAATGTCCAGCCTAAATCTCCCCTGGAGCACCCCTGGAGCAACTTGAGGCCATTCCCCCTCATCCTGTCACTAGTTACAAGAGAGAAGAGGCTGACCCCCAGCTCACTACAACCTCCCTTCAGGTAGTTATAGAGAGTGATAAGGTCCCCCCTGAGCCTCCTCTTCTCCAGACTGAACAATCTCAGCTCCCTCAGCCGCTCCTCATAAGGTCTGTGCTCCAGAACCCTCACCAGCTTTGTCACCCTCCTCTGAACACGCTCCAGGGCCTCAATGTCTTTCTTGCAGTGAGGGGCCCAAAACTGGAAACAGTACTCGAGGTGGGGCCTCACCAGGGCTGAGTACAGAGGGACAATGACTTCCCTACTCCTACTGGCAACACTATTTCTGATACAAGCCAGGATGCCATTGGCCTTCTTGGCCACCTGGGCACACTGCTGGCTCATGCTCAGCCCAGCATTGACCAACACCCCCTGGTCCATTTCCTCCACACAACTTTCCAGCCACTCTGGCCCAAGCCTGTAGCATTGCCTGGGGTTGTTTGCGGCCAAAGTGCAGGACCTGGCACTTGGTCTTGTTGAACCTCATCCCACTGGCTTCAGCCCAGAGATCCAGCCTGTCCAGATCTCTCTGTAGGGCCTCTCTACCCCCAGACAGATCGACACTTCCTGCCAGCTTGGTGTCATCTGCAAACTTACTGAGGGTGCTCTCAATGCCCTCATCCAGGTCATCAATAAAGATATTGAAGAGGACAGGCCCCAGCACCCACCCCTGGGGAACACCACTCCTGACCAGTCGCCAGCTGGATTTAACTCCATTCACCACCACTCTCTGGGCCCGGCCCTGCAGCCAGCTCCTTACCCAGCAAAGGGTGTACTTGTCCAAGCCACAGGCTGCCAGTTTCTCCAGGAGAATACTGTGGGAGACAGTGTCAAAGGCTTTGCTGAAGTCTAGGTAGACCACATCAACAGCCTTTCCCTCATCCACCAGGCAGGTAACTCGATCATAGAAGGAGATCAGTTTGGTCAAGCAGGACCTGCCCTTCACAAACCCATGCTGGCTGGGCCTGATCACCCAGTTGTCCTGCAAATGCCACCAAATCTCCCTCAGGACAATCTGCTCCATAACCTTCCCTGGCACCAAGGTCAGGCTGACAGACCTGTAGTTCCCCAGATCCTCCTTACGACGCTTCTTGTAGATGGGAGTCACACTGGCAAGTCTCCAGTCTTCTGGGACCTCTCCAGTTGACCAGGAATGCCAACAGGTGACAGAAAGCAGCGTGGCTATCTCCTCCGCCAGCTCCCTCAGTACTCTTGGGTGGATCTTGTCCGGCCCCATGGACTTGTGGCAGTCCAGGTGGAGTAGTAGGTCTCTGACCGTTTCCTCCTGAATCATGGGGTTTTGTTTTGCTCCCCATCTGAGACTTCCAGGTCAGAGAGTAGAGTGCTCTGAGGACAACTGGTCTGGCTTTTAAAGACAGATATAAAGAAGGCATTGAGAACCTCAGCCTTTTCATTGTCCTCAGTGGCTACATTCCCAGCCATGTCCAATAAAGAATGGAGATTCTCCTTGGTCCTCCTCTTACTGTTAATATATTTGTAGAATAGTTTCTTGTTCCCTTCAATCCTAGCAGCCAAGCTTAGTTCAAGCTGGGCCTTTGCCTTTCTAATTTTCTCCCTGCACATCCTGACAACCTCTTTCTATTCCTCCCGAGTTGCCTGTCCCTTCTTCCACAGGAGGTAGATTCTTTCTTTCTCCTGGAGCCTCAGGGAAAGCTCCCTGTTCATCCACGCCGGTCTCCTTCCCCGCCAGCTCATCTTGCGGCTCAGGAGGACAGCCTGTTCCCGCAACTTCAGGACTTCCTTCCTGAGGAGTGACCAGCCTTCCAGGACCAAATCCCAAGGGACCCTTCCTACCAGTCTCCTGAACAATTCGAAGTCTGCCCTCCGAAAGTCCAAGGTAGCAGTTTTGCTGTCCCCTCTCCTGGTTCCACCAAGAATTGAGAACTCTACCATTTCATGGTTGCTCTGTCCGAGGCAGCCCCCAACTTCCACATCTCCCACCAGACCTTCCCTGTTTGTAAACAGCAGGTCTAGCAGGGCACCTCCCCTGGTAGGTTCTCTCACCAGCTGCAGAAGGAAGTTATCTTCCATACACTCTAGAAACCTCCTAGACTGCTTGTTCTGCGCCGTGTTGTATTCCCAGCATATATCAGGGAAGTTGAAGTCCCCCATGAGGACAAGGGCTGGCAATCGCGCAACTTCAGCCAGCTGTTTATAGAATGCCTCATCTGTCTCTTTATACTGGTTAGGCGGTCTATAACAGACCTCCACCAGGATGTCTGCCTTGTCAGCCTTTCCTTTGATCCTAACCCATAGAGATTCAACGTTGTCTTCTCCAGTTGCAAGCTCAATAACATCAAAACAGTCTGTAACATAGAGAGCCACACCACCACCCCTCCTTCCTTGCCTATCCTTTCTGAAGAACTTGTAGCCATCCATCGCAGCACTCCAGTCATGGGAGCGATCCCACCATGTTTCCGTAATGGCAACTAAGTCATAGTTTGCCTGCCGCACAAAGGCTTCCAGCTCCTCCTGTTTGTTGCTCATGCTGTGGGCATTGGCATAGATGCACTTCAGCTGAGCCCCTTGCCTCACCCCTAATCCCGATGCCCGCCTAGGCACACCTCTTGCAGGGCTGGTTTTATCCCCTTCCCCCTTACTCTCTAGTTTAAAGCCCTCTCTATAAGCCCTGCCAGCTCCTGGGCAAGGATGCATTTCCCTCTTTGAGGCAGGACAGACCCATCAGCAGACCTCAGGCCTGGTGCCGAGTAAACCGCCCCGTGATCAAAGAACCCAAAATTCTTGCGCTTGCACCAGCCTCTCAGCCATGTGTTTATGAGATTGGTTTTCCTGCCCCTTTCAGTGTCCTTCTCTGTCAGTGAAGGGATAGAAGAAAATACCACCTGTACTCCTATTCCCTGAACTAACTGTCCTAGTCCCCTGAAGTTATTTTTGACAAGTTTCAGGCTTCTGTTAGCAGTCTCATTGCTGCTGGCCTGAACTATTAATAAAGGATAATAATCAGAGGGGTGGATCAAACTGGGGAGTGTTCAGTCCTAGCTTCAAATGAAGCAAAAAGAAAGACTAATGAAAATTAGACTATTGCTATACATTTTAAAAACAATCCCTCTGTCTGCGGACCACATTGATTACAATAAAAGCGATACAGGATCAACTGAAACAAGAAGTTCTACTAAGCAGTTCAGAGATAAGGATACCTTAACTGACAGGAGTTACTTGCCTTTACCTTACTACAAAATGAACTGTTATTTATGTGCCCCTGTCTGGAGTGGAGTAGAGCAGATGTTGAAGTAGGGAGGGGAAAGGGCAAAGGAGTAGAGAATCAAAAGGCTATTAGATTCTACATGAGTAAAAATGCAGTGTCTTCTAAATACAGAGGGGTGTTACTATAGGAGACAACTCTCATAAAAGACTGTGTTTCCCATAGAAAAACATCATACAAAAAAAGGGAGAGAGAAAGAGAGAAATGGATTATGTAGAGTTGACTGGGATCTGGGACTATTTGACAACTCTAGGCCTGAACAAACAGGTGACCACAATTCTTAGGCACTGATCCCAAAAGACTTTTATCAACAACTCTTTACTGTAGATGTTGAGTTCTTCATTTGAGGAAAGTGTTTTGGAGCACCTCTGAATATACCTTTCTAAAAAGCTGGAACTAGTTATTTCTAGGATAATTTCTAATACAGTAGAGCGCTATTAGTAACTATGACAAGGTGCTCTAAAGGCGTCTACTAAGATATATGTTGGAGACTGTCAACTGATACTGCTGTCAGACATGTAATCTTAATAAAAATCAAAAACAAACAGAAGGAACCAGAAGAAAGCACATTTCTGGAAAGTAAGAGTTAATCCACTAGAACAAGAACGTCTAAACATGGTAGAAGAAATGTAAAGCCTATAGTCAACACACAGAAAGGACACACATACACACACACACAAATACCCATCTATTACAGTATGTCTCTTATTTCCTCATGACCTCAGTAAATTATAAACTTCATCTTATTCTCTGCCTGGATAGAAGAACAGAAGCATTTGAATCATTTACAGTTAGTGTAACTTTGACATGACTGTAGAGTTTGGGAAGCTGGACCCGGAGTCTTGTTTGCATTCTGTATAGTACTTATTATGTAAGAGGAGAATTGTACTCATGGATGCAAGTGATACCTCCACCAGCAGAAAAGCGATGCATTTTCATTGTACTTTACATTCACTTTTGGTCACCAATCAGAACAGCTAGAAGAAATTTAGGTCATTTATGTGTATCTTTGAGATGTCATTTATAGTATCCCAGTGAAGCTTTTGATTTTAATATAATGAGCTCAATGAACTTGGTGTATCGAGTCTATAAGTCAGACAGCAATGTGAGCTGCCTCTGAACTCAGTGCACTGCAATATTCATCTCAAGTGCTTTACAAAGATTAGCTCTGCAGATAAAGAAAAATGGGTCAAGATAAAGAACCCTAAAATGAGCCATGTGTATTTCCTCTCCTCTGACTCAATTTCTTTGAAATTCCTGTTCCATTTTTTTCCACCTATTACTTCAAAGATGTAAAAAACCGTACAGAACAGTAACATACAAAAGCTTATTGTGCTACACTATTATATACATATACTAGTTTTCATAATATAAGCTCAAATTCTTTCAAAAACGGACATTTATTAAAAGATATTTAGGTTAACTCTGATTTGCAGTTGAAAGTGAAGTCCTATTTAAATGAAAAATAAATGGAAATCATTACTAAATTAATAAGCACTATTGAAAGATGATATTTGTTATCTTCTGATCTGTCTTTACAATGATCTTCAAGACCAGATCTGAAAATAACCAATGACTCAGAACACTTTTTATATTAAACTTAATTACACAGGTAATCCATTTCTCCAGAAGAGACAGATTTTAACATTTCAAAATTTTCTAAAAAGCATCACAAGACTTGCTGATGGGAAAATACAACTTTTCGAAATATCTAAACACATTCAGTACACTATGAATCAAATCTGTAATTTCTTAATTTTTTAATTTTTTCTTAGTGGAACTAACCTAAGCAGTACCTAAAATTTTGCTATAAATTATGTGTTTAAATATACTCAATTCCACCCACTTAATTCTGTGGAGTTGAATCTGTTAAAAGAATGTTTAATCCAGTTATTAAAATGTTAATGTTAAAGCACAATTATCTACTACAAGACTATGCTGGTATTGTTTTTTTTTTTAATTTGCTCAAGTTTAATCACCATGAATGTGGTACTACCATCCTTACATGAATATAATTCCTACAATTTTAAAATCAGTAAACCAATCTATTCACACTAAACCAATTTTTATCTCAAGAAGACACAATATTCTGGATCTGCAACTCACTTATCTGACAAGAGTGAATTATCAACTTTCTGTAAGAAGTCAAAATGGGGATAGTATCCATAATACTACTCATTCTGTAAATAGGCTGGGTACCAACTGAAAATTGTAAGATTCAGGACTTCTCCTAATCACTTGGTCTCAAACCTCTTAAAAGCTGATTTAAATTTCACAGTGGGACGTTCATATAATTAGCTCATTAGTTTTGTCTCTTAAATTCACATTGCAACACATGGTTTTTAGCAAACTTCCCAGACTTTTCCTTATTGTAAATACTAACTTTGAATGATGTAGCTCACATGTAGTTCTTGTGACAGATTTTTCACACAACATGGTATCGCTCATCACTCTTCTGAGTCTGATACAGCCTCATACATCTTCATACTTCCTCCCAGGCTAGCCAAGCTTTGCAGCAACACAATTTATGCAACCTCAGAAATACATCATTACTCAGTTTTCCTTAAACTCCAACTTCAAAACTCCCCTTTGCTGAGGGCTGTTAGAAAAAACAATGTATCAAGTGCCACTAGAGCATTCAAGTCATTTCTGAACTTGTGTTTCCATCATGATCAATATTGCCTGATGTATATGAACCTTAAAATCATAGAATCATTGAAGTTGGAAAATACCTCCAAGATCATCTACTCCAACCATCTGCCTACCACCAATATTTCCCAACTAAGCCATGCCCTTTAGTATAACATCTAAATGTTTCTTGAAAAAAATCTTGGAAATTCTTATCTGTCTTTGAGCATCCTGCTTTTGTTCCATGAGAATAATTATGTTATTTGTGTTTGTACTTTTTTTTTTTATTTCAAGAGGGTGATTGTATTTTGTATCTACACCGTTTTGTATTAGTCCGTTAATAAAAAAAAAAAGATGATATTAAATCTGTTGTAGCAGCTATAAATGGCTGTTGATATAGGAGGTGAGAAGTTACAAACCAGAATTCATTATATAGTAATCAACTAAAAAAGTCTAAAAGTGTTATACTGCTTAAAATGCAATATTTATCCAATATTTATCCAATAAAATCCAAGATTTAGCTCAACTAACTTTAGCTACAAAGTAGTTAAACTATTGAGTAGTCAATGGAAAGAGAGCCACTTCTTGAAGATGATTTGTTCTAACAGTCTTGGACAACCAGATGGAATCAACTTTTAGGTACTTAACTTTCTCTGTTAGATGCAGCTAATGTATATACAATATTTAGCCTTACATGTTAGATTGCTTGACGATATGAATCTTTACATGATTTCAGCAATAAATATCATGAAAGTAAGTAAAAAAATAAAAGTGAGACAAAAAATGAGATGTCAAAAAGTCTTTTGTTGAGAAAGAAATTTGATGAGAGATGAAACCTTTCATGAAATCTTCTGATTTTTTTTCCACTTTTCATTTTCCATTAGCTCCATTGTTGGCTGGCTGAAAAATTAAAGGGTACAATTAAAGATACAATTTGAAGAAAAATGAATCAAACGTAGAAATGTGCTTGATAGGAATTGAAAGTAAGGGTGTTGGGGGACAGAAAATAACTCTAACTAAGGATTATTCAGTGGAAAAGAAAGGGAATGAGAGTGAACTGGTTAAGTAAAGGTAGTTAAGTTCTTCCTTGTCCCTGCTTCATCAGAAAACCTGGAGTTCTTTTGCTCAAAGACCTGTGTTTGCTTGGTGGCTAATGCAGGAAAACGGAGACATCCAACATGTACTTCAGGGGAACTTGATGCTGGGGAAGAACAGTCAGTAGTTCATGTACATAAAGCTAATAATTGTTATATTGGTATATAAGTGTTATACAATTTTAAACATGATGTAATGATATAGAAGAAGGGGTGGAAATTGTCATGGTTTTTATCGGTATTCTGTATCATAACACCATGCCATAAGCTCTCAGTACCAGGAGGGAGGCTGGAGCTGTGGTTCCTAGTTTCCCAGAATGTTTCAGTTTCCCACTTGGCTTCTGGCTCTGAGAGGAAAGGACTGCAGTTCCTGATTTTCCTGGAACTGCAATTCCAAAAATGCTTTGGTGGCTTTCGGTTTCCAAGAGTAAGATATAAAAACGATGCGGAACTGGAGAACGTGGCTCATCCATGTCAGTCATCCCTGAATGAAGGGCAGAAAAATTTCAGAGATTTTCTTTTTCCCATTTGTTTTTTAATTTATTATCCTTAATTATCTCACATTTTTCTTAGTAAATTAGTTCAATTCCTATCTAACTGATCAACTTTCATTCTTCTCCTTCCCTGCTCAGATTCTGGGAAAAAGAGGAGAGGAAGGAAGAGTGGAAGTCCACTGTTATACAAGAGTCAGTCTTCAAACTGCAACAGTGATCTTTTACTCCCAGGAAAAACATCAGCTACCCACTCTTGTGCAAATAGAGGAATGGCTTTTGAAGCCTGAATGTTGCCTTCTTTCTTGAAAAGGCTGCTTTCAGTAATAGAGAGGCATTTTCACACAAATGTATGTTACTAATGCCGACATTGGAACCAGTTTTTCCATAAATTCTGAATTTGGTCTTACAGAACCATCTAAAAATTGATAAACATCCATTTGTTTATGATGCTTACTATTTAGTATAGGTGGAGCAAAATTTTACTTTGTACTACGTACATGTTAGGCTTATTTGAGACATAATAAATGCAAGGCTTTTTAGTAGGTTCAGTATAAGCCTATTTTTAAAATGTCTTCCAGTAGATGAGATAACGTCAAGGACTGGTCAGCATCCTACCATGTCATAAATATAAAAGAAATATCTCAATTTAACTATCAGTCACTGAAATTACCACTCTTGGTATGCTAATGAAATCCCTGTTATAATGAAAAATTATAGATAAATGAATGGAAAGGTGGGAACATTCAATTAAAGGTGTTTTATTAGTAATTCACTGAAAATAGAGAATGAAAATTTAGTCATCCATTTTTCTTGTGACAAGAATCCTTTTAACTGGAGTTATGTTTACTGAAATTTCAGGAATCGTATCTTTAAGAATAGAAGGAAATACTGGAAGATACAAAGTGGAGACAAACACAAGCAGCAAGACAACAAACCATTTATGAAGTTGCACCAGTACATAAACTTAAAAATGGAAAGAAAAAATAGCAAATCAGTCAGAAGACACTACTATGTAGTATCTACATTAACATTTGAAATGGATTACATAGACTGTCTTTACCCTCAGTGAAGAGAACTGGACTCTAAAAGGATGTGAGTCATCATATTTGTTTTAGATGTCTACGTCAGGATGAAATGAGTTGCTGCTTCAAAATATCTGTTTCTCCTCGGAATATAGGAATATAAAGATGACCATATTAGTTGTAGACCACTAAAGCCACCTTTGCACCAGGAACATAACCAGCTAAAACTAGTATTTAAATAGCAGTCCCGAGTCCATTTTTCATGTCTCTATTTTGAAGGAAAAGACATGCATAGAAATGAAGTCCTTAAGAAAGATTGCTACATAGCACTTTTTTGCTGATATTATTTAGAATACAAGAGAGCAACAAATTAGTTTCACTTAGATTATTAAGTTGGTGGATTTTTGAAAGATGAATTTGATTTTTAGAAGTTCTACCATAATTTATTCAAAATATTAATGACCATACAAAAAGATTAAAGGTGTGACAAAGGAAAAAGTAGCATTAAAGCTGAGAAGCCACCACTGATTTAACGTGAATTTTAATAGGTATTTTCAGGAAAGAAGGATATAAAAAAGAAATCAATATAGCATGTATTATAAATGAAACACAGAGGTTTTCAAGTGTGATTGTATTACTTTTTACTTTTTTTTTCAAATTTGTGAAGTGGCTAATAGCAGGGGATTATGTGTTCCAGTTATAGTCTTATCATTATGCAAGCTAATTGCTTTTGTTAGGACTTCAAGCCATCCTGAATTTGGAATTTAAACACAAAGAAAGTCTTGGCTGGCAATGTATTTGTGCTAATTCATCATTATTATTAGATAGATCCAAGTTTAGGACACAAGTGTTAGAAAAATTGAAAAATCATGACTTTTTTTTAAATCAGAAGACACATTTCTAATATATTTCCTTCCAAATTGAATTTCTTTATAATTCAATAGGTGTTCATAGGTGTAGTGTTGCTTCTATTTTTTTTGCTCATAACTCAACACTGATAGACAAGTTTGTTGATGTGGTATACCTGTGATGACTGTGGAGCAGCCCATATAGTCTTTGCTTCACATATTCTATGCACATAAGAAACAATTTACTTCTAATCATATGAGGTAGGAAGAATAACGTAAAAAAAAAAAAAAAAAAAAAAAAGGAATACGGGAGACATTCTGCTTTAATTACAAATAAAAGAGAAAATTCATTAAATTAATTTATTTTCTTCCACACAGCATTTATCATACATTCACTGTAAGTGTTGTTTTTTGGAGAAACAACACTAGGAAATCCCTAGTAGACATTGCTGTGGAAGACAAGGCTTATGATTCCTTCAACATTTTCTTAAAAACAGAGATTATGTGAAAAGAAACTGTTTTGGTGGTTTTTTTTTTTGTTTCGTTTTTTGGGTTTTTTTGTTATTTTTTGTTGCTTTGTAGGAAGAAATAAAGAAGGCTGGAGGGAAGGAGGTAGTAATTAACAACTCACATTGTCAATCTATTGAAGGAACTGTTCAGAAATTTTTAAAAGTCAAAATTTTATCTGGTAAGTCAAGAGAGCTCACTGTTTTGCAATAGCTCTTGAGGGACTATATTATTTACAACACCACTGAAAAACCCCTCATTTTGTTCCCAAGTGGTAAAGAGGAAAACTGTTTTGGAACAATATTTACATACAAATTTTAAGAAATCACAGATTTAAGGAAGCAGGTCATTACACTCAGTAAAGAATCTTACCATCTTATTTTCCTTGCAAAAATAGCTGTTTGTTCATCCTTATTTTGGTCTTTCTAAAGGGTAGCTGCTATTCCATCTGGGCTTTTGGGACCTCAGGGATTTGGCTATAATTCCAGTACCTTTTCAATGGAAAAAAAATCTACACAGAACTATTACATTAGGATGATTTACCATCTTGTTTTTTTGATCTAGTGGCTTGAAGTATTCATTAGTTTCACTTTAGAAGGACTGGTCATTACAGGATGAAGGGACTGGTTGAATTCATCCAACTTCATCTTCAGAAATGTTTACTTTATGGGATCCAGAAACAGTCTTTCATTTTTCAAGATTAGCAAGTATATGCACAGTGCTTTTCCAGTCACTTCTTAAAGGGGCTTTTGAGTAAGCAAGAAAACTCAAGGAAGTGGGTTTTCTTATTATTTACAAGGGTTGCTCCAAAAGTAATGTCATAGAATCATAGAATCATAGAATTAGCTAGGTTGGAAAAGACCTACAAGATCACCAAGTCCAACCATCCACCTACCACCAACAACCCCACTAAACCATGTCTCCCAACGCTACATCTAAACGTTTCTTGAACATCTCCAGGGATAGTAGAATGTCTTCTACTTTATTATGTTGGCCTATGACATCAGAGGCAGATGTTGGTGGTATGGTAGTAAATGCTGAACCTTCCCACCAATATTCCATTACATTCTGATGCCATGTGACAATTGGCAGGAAAGGGACAATCTGACATGGAAGTGTGTATGAAGCAAAGGTGTGTCATTAAATTCCTCCATATAGAAAACATTGCATCCACTGACATTCATCAATGCTTGTTGAACATTTATGGAGACAAAGAACGGATTTGAGCACAGCAAGGAGTTAAGTGGTGCATTTAAGCAGGGGAAACAGCAACATGAAAGACAAGACACGTTCCATGAACCATGCAGATTATTACAAGTACAGCATCCAGGCTCTTGTTCATCACTGCCAAAAAATGCATCGTTAAATGTGGTGACTACGTTGAAAGACAAAGAAAGTTCTCAGCTACAAAACATTATCAAACTGTGTTATTGTGCTCTTAGTATCTGTTACAGTTTCCATGGAAATAAATAGGAGGCATTACTTTTAGAGTGACCTATGTATAACAGTTAGATAGCGTAGTTGTCTATCACATTGTTTATTACAATAGAATTCCCACTGATGCCATCTGTCTAGACTTCAGTAAGGTCTTTGACACAATCCCCCACAACATTCTTCTCTCTAATAGATTGGAAAGATATGGATTTGATGGGTGGACTGTTTGATGGATAAAGAAGTGATTGCAAGATCATACCCAGAGAGGGATGGTCAATAGCTCAGTGTGCAGATAGCGATCAGTGATTAGTATTCCTCAAGGGTCTGTATTGGGACTGATGCTCTTTAATATCTTAATCAACGCCAACAATGGGATTGAGTGCACCCTCAGCAAGCTTGTGGATGACACCAAGCTGTGTGGCACAGTCAACACAGCCAAGGGACAGGGTGCCATTCAGAGAGACCTAGACAGGCTCGACCAGTGGGCTGAGGGGAATCTCAGGAGGTTCAACAAATCTAAGTGCAAGGTCCTGCACTTGAGTCTTGGCAACCTCTGCTATTAGCACAAACTGGGGGATAAAAGAATAGAGCTCAGCCCTTCCAAAAGGGACTTGGGGTACTAGTGGATGGTAAACTGGACATGAGCTAGCAACATGCCCTCACAGCCCAGGAAGCCAACTGTATGCTGCACTGCATCAAAAGAAGCAGCACCAGCAGGCCAACGGAGGTGGTCCTGCCCCTCTACTCTTTTCTGGTGAGACCTCATATGTAGTTCTGCATCCAGATGTGGAGTTCAGTACAGGAGAGACATAGACCTGTTGGAGAACATCCAGAGGAGGGCTACAAAAATGATCCAAGGGATGGAACACCTCCTTTACAAGGACAAGCGGGGAGAGCTGGGATTGTTCAGCCTGGAGAAGAGAAAGCTCCGGGAGATCTGATAGTGGTCTTTCACAGTATCTAAAGGGGGGCTATAAGAAAGATGGGGACAAACTCTTTAGCAGGGTCTCTTTTGATAGGACAAGGGGAAAATGGTTTCAAACTAAAAGAGGAGAGATTTAGATTGGATTTAAGGAAGAATTAAAAAAAAAAAACAATAAGGGTTGTGAGGCACTGGAACAGGTTGCCCAGGGAAGTGATGGATGCTCCATCCCTGGAGACATTTAAGGAAAGACTGGATGGGGCTCTGAGCAACCTGATCTAACTGTAGGTGTCTCTGTTCAGTGCAGGGGAGTTCGACTAGATGACCTTTAAAGATCCCTTCCATCTCAAAGAATTCTATGACTCTCTGATTCTATGAGATTAGAGGTAATTCATTCTGCTGAATCGAGAACATGTGTTTTTGCGTTAACACTAAGCCAAGGGTAGGAAATGAAATGTCATTAAGATTAATGTTGAATTATGAGATGTGAAAGCTTTGAAGTAGAACTGCAGAAACATCCTCCTCACATAAATAATACCCAAAAATCTAGTGTCACTTTAAAATAAATTTATATCCAAGTTATTAATGAAATTCAAGAAACTTGTTTTCACTCCATTTGCCAAAAGGATCCAAAGCCAGATTAGAGACGAAAGGATACATACTTGTTCTGTTACTGACATATTGCTCTAAACGTTATTTTTCTGTTCTTCCAGGTGTGCTTTGGAAGAAAAAGACTAGTTTATTTTGAGGATAAAAGCAGAGGTCACAGACATTAATCTCTTTACAGAAGAAATTCAAGCCATATCCTAAGAAAAGTGACATCACACTCTAGCAGTGAGACCCACAGAGTGGTGTGTGATGTAAGATGCCCTACTGTTCACACAATTCTCAATTGGGTAGCATGAGTGGATGGTCATTCAGTGTAATGTACGTTTTGCTTATTTCGTTTACTGTTTTCCAAATGCATGTAACATTTAGATGCTTAATTCTTTTCATATATTACATGGAGAGCCTGAGTACCATTTTCAGCCATATGGATTCCATTCTGAAAATTCCATCTGTGAAATGATAAAAAAAATTGTACAGATTTACTCTCAACATAAATTAATTTAAAAAAATTGCCTTAGAAACAAGTAAAGCAACATTGAGTAAGAATACTGAATGCATGTATCTAATCAGAAGATATGAATGGATCTGATGATACTGAATACACAGGAGGAAGAAGAAAATAGATAAGAAGATACAGGTGAAGGAGAGTTAGAAGCAGGAGAATAATTCAGTAGGACTGAATTGGACATAAAATATTGCTACATGGTTCTGCACAGTCAAATACAAAACAAACTTCACTTTTTGTGAAGTATTTCATCAGTAAACAAGATGAGTAATAAAATGTATAGTACTGGATTTGGAAATGTTCAGACTAGAGAAAGTCTGAAGGATTTCTGTTTTAAAATGTAATATGTCAAAATTCAAATATTTAAATAAAATACACTATAAGCTAGTGGCAGTGTACTGGATTCCTGAACTACAGATGCAAAATCAATTAACAAAGAAGGATGAAAGCAAGTATTGCACTTATTCCACAGGAGTTTCTCAGTGATTTACACTGACTTGGGGGTCCTGGTGGACGAGAAGCTGGACATGAGCCAGCAGTGTGCACTGGTAGCCCGGAAGGCCAACTATATCCTGGGCTGCATTAAAAAGGGTGTGGCCAGTGGAGAGAGGGAGGTGATTGTCCCCCTAAACTCAGATCTTGTGAGGTACCATCTGGAGTACTACCTCCAGGTCTGGGTCCCCCAGCACAAGAAAAACGCAGAGCTCTTGGAACAGGTCCAGAGGAGGGCCACTAAGATGATCAGACGGCTGGAGTACCTCTCCTATGAAGAAAGGTTGAGGGAACTGGGCTTGTTTAGTTTGGAGAAGAGAAGGCTCTGGGGAGACCTCATTGTGGCCTTCCAGTACTTGAAGGGAGTGTATAAACAGGAGGGGGAACAACTGTTAACATGGGTTGATAGTGATAGGACAAGGGGGAATGGTTTTAAACTGAGACAGGAGAGATTTAGGTTAGATATGAGGAGGAAGTTTTTCACTCAGAGGGTGGTGACACACTGGAACAGGTTGCCCAGAGAGGTTGTGGATGCCCCATCCCTTGAGGCATTCAAGGCCAGGCTGGATGTGGCTCTGGGCGGCCGGGTCTAGTGGTTGGCGATCCTGCCCAAGGCAGGGGGGTTGACACTAGATGATCTTTGAGGTCCTTCTCAACCCAGGCCATTCTATGAATTATCTTTATCTAACAGAATGATACTCATATGGCCCAGTTCTTCAAATAAGAGACAATGAAGGAAATTAAAATTTTTGAGAGGCAATGGGACAATATCTGTTGGACAGATAAATGCTTTTTATGTAACCAAGTTCCAAGATTACAGCTATCCTAAATAGAAATGCAGAATATGTTTTGAGTAAGTGCTACAAAAAGGAATACCCCTGGCTTCAAGAAACCAATATTCTCAATCTGGAAGAGGTAATCTTTCATGTATGTAAAAGACCTCACATGAAAACTTCCCGAATGCTTAAGTCTCATGAAAATATCTCAATAATCATTGCTGACCTGACAAAGTATTACAGAACAGACTTCTGATATAGGATGTTTTTCTAAAAATCTAGTGATACCCATCTCTTGATACTGGTAGATTCTGAATGAATTAAGCATTGCTCACTTAACAGTGACCTTAAAAAAAAAAAAAAAAAAAAAAAAAAAAAAAGGATAGGAAAGAAATGCTAAGCATATATAACATACAGTACAATACCACCTCTGTTATTTACACTCTAATTGGCCTAATGTTTCACAAATAGCTGACAATGAGAAACAAGAACAGAGGTGATAAAATAATAACACATATGGTACTGTAGAGAAAAGTCCATTGTTATGTCTATTACCATTTATTTCCCAGATAACGAATTACTAACTTAAGCAAAAAACCCTCAGTTTCTAAACATTAATAGGCTACAGAAAACAAATATAATGCTCACTCAGGTGGAAAGAAACCAAAGAAAGGAACTGCAAGATATCAAAACCAAATGGTAGGGCTTAAACTTTCCCAGCTCCTAGTATAAATCTTTCCACTTTTGAGGTACATCTGCAACTCATTTTGATATAGCAGTCATTTATGTTCAGGAATGATTCTATACGAGTTTTCTAATGGACAAATGAAGCTATAACTTTAATACACAAATATATCCACTGAGAACTTTACTATGACAAGATATATTACTATAATAAAGGCAAAAAAGGTCTTGCACTAGATATTTTTAACAGAGGGGTTGGATCTAGATCTTTAAGGTTTCTTCCAACCCAAGCCATTCTATGATTCTATGATCTCAGTAACCAGAAGGAAAGCCTGTTTTTCTCTTTGCACAAATGTCTCTTAAATACATTCAACCATACATTTCCCATCACATAAAAATCATTCTCTCCAAAAAGGGAAGACTTTCTTCCTAGATCTCAAGGCTTGCTACATAATGCTTAACTTCTCAAAATTTTTATATTGTATTATCATTTCTACTTTTCTTCTGCAAGCAAGCCCTCAGGTCTCAAGAAGGGAATCTTGAAGTACTGTTCTACGTCCAGGACAGCAATAGTGACAATATGATTAAAACCAAGAGTGATTCTGACTAATTTGTTCTAGTTATGCCTGACAAGGAAAAAGCAAGTTTACTCCACATGAGAATTTTATCCAACTGCACAGACATAGGTCATAAATAATGTGAGATCCACTCAAGCCCTAATAAACCAATTCCTTTTTATTGTGCATAATTAAAAATCAGAAAAGACCCTGTCCTACAACATTATGGGTGAAAGCCACGCAGCTGAGGGAAGCTCTGTTCCTTGAAAGAGCAGTTAGGAAAGCAGCAATATTTAGAATTGCTCCAATGGTCTCTGATATCTCCTTTTTGATACTATTTGGAGAGTTATCTCGAAAATACTAAATAACTTGATGCTCAAATTATCCTTAGAACTCTTTGCTCCTTTACAAATAAAGGGGAACAGGCACATACACTTGAAATTCTCAGAGAAAAACAGAAGCTGATACCTAAAAAAAACATAATTCAACATAAATTTCAGCACTGCATTTTCAAACTTTTCTGCCTAGGATAAGGTTGATATCCACAAAATGTGTTATGCACAAGTGAATTACTTTTTTACCCTTTGTTTTTGATATGGGAAAGAAGGTGGGTGGAGAACAGCGGGAGCTCACAGAACATATGTTGTTTCTTGCTACGTAGTGCAGCAGGAAACATTAATCAGGAAAACAAAAAAATAGCAGCAGTATCTTCTAAAGTATTGCTGTTCATCTTTTTCACACCATACCAGACAAAAAGTTTCAATATTTTCTGTTCATGACTACTAGTAACCCTCTCTCCTGGCCATAAACATGGCACTGTGATCATCTTACCACCATCAGGCAGAATCTTCAACATGGCTCTGACTTGTCCTGTGAGACACTAGGAACTATAGCAATGTAACAGATGAAGGTATTCCTGAAATACTTTGAAAAGTATTTTGACCACAAGCTATGAGCTATACCATTGCCTCTGCAACCAACAGCAGTCTGCCAATGAGCAAGCTGTTGAGCTGCTGTATTCCAACCTATCACCTCCTTGCCTTCCCTTTTACACTGAACTGTTCTGGTGTCTTAAATGTTGCAAAACAATTTTTATTTTACCTCCCAGCTTTTTCTGCCATCTTAGTGCTTCCAGCTCAGGGTTGTAGCCCAAACAAATAGAGGAGAGGGGAATGACAGCTGGTAGTGGGCAGGAGAGAGGACAGCTCTTACTTAGGCAGCTCTGATTGCCTCCAGAGCACTCCAGCCTACCATCAAGTAGTTCATTATAGCAGGGCTTGAGCATGTAGCTTTGCAGACTTTTTTTCCCAGCAGTACTCCTTCTTTAGACACTTTCACTCTCCAGGCCTTTTCTTCTTGTTCCCCTTTCAGTTGTCACACAAGGTGTGTAGGTACAAGCAGTTGGGGCAGCTCTGCACACCAGATCCCACTTAAAAATAACCCCCAAAATCACAGATTTTTCAATCTAGTGTTACAGGACAAGGAATGTCAAAATTTAACAGCTCTCTCCCTGTCCCAGCCTGCTATTTTTCATTTCCAGTAAGTAGTTTCGGTCATCTGTTTTAAAATCCAGCTCCACAGAACCGCTGCTCAGCACAGTTCAAGGCAAGCTGCGAGCTTCAGCAAGGGAGAATTAGAGTGGCTCAAGCCAGCCCTCTGTCAAAGACGATTCAAGGTCCAAGACTACTGTCCATGTAGCCTCATTAGTTTAATATAAATAATGAGGAACTAAAGCAGATGAGATATGGATGTATGTTGTTCTTCAGCAGTTTGTTGTTGTTTTGAAAGAGCTGACTACTCTGTGGAGGATGGGGTGAAGTTGAACACTAAAAGTAGAATCCTAAACTTATAAAACAAGATCTTCCTGTGCTTACCTTTCAGAATTTCCAGGTGCTTAAAGCTTCTGATAGCAACTGAATAGGGGTTTCAGCATCTAAATTTTGGGCATAAGTTTCTCAAGGGTTTCTTGAGGATCATTTAAATAATTCAGTCACTCTGCCTCTGTGTCTCATTTCAGAGGAAATGTGCATTTTCTTAATAATATCTGTGTGTAAGAAGGAGGGAATAATAAGTCCTGGTCAAGCATTTGATGCAAGAATAATTTTCTTTCAAAATACCTTAATTCACAGAATGTCAAATGTTTAGTGAGAATATTAATTTTTAAGAAAAACTAATAAACTGTATTCTTTTTCCTTTAAATATAACTGAACTATTTCATTCTGACAAGCTCCAGGTACTTTCCTTTGACTTTTTCATTTTCACCTTAACTCTGTTATATATAATTAATATTAAGATACATAAGAGTTAAAGCATTCAAGTCAGAAGAATATCAAGTAGAGAGAAACACTGTTGATCAAAAAAGCATTTCCTTGTATTCCTACTTTTCTTATCACTCAGTTAAAATGAATTTTCAGAATGGTACAGTTTCTCCCAGAAAGCAAATTCTGTGGGCATTTTAACATAGATATGATACAGATGGTGGTCCCCGCAGGCAAATAATGCAGTGATACAGTAGATGCTCTAAACAAGACATCACTTCAAATCCCATGGCAAAGCAATGAGCCTTCTGGGCCCACACTGTTCTTCTGCCTCTTCAATAGGTGGTTCGGGATTTGAAATATCCTCCATTACGGACTTATGCAATCAGTTCAACAAAGATATAAAGCTGGGGGGAAGAAATATCAGATGAAGCGTCTTCTTCAGGAGGAAGGATAAGTACACATCAGTTCAAGAAGAGCCAGCAGACAGGGAGGATACTACAGAAGTTTATAAAATCACTTTTTCTGCACCACCTGTATTAGACAATTGTTCCTCACAATATTAAAAAGAAATGGACAATATATAGAATATTTTTTCCACAAAGCAATGCAACTTGGGGATTTATTGCCATCCAATATTTTTTATAAGACAAATACAAATGGTTTCATAAAAATTAGAAAGTATTTCTTATAGAAGAAATGTCTATCAAGAACTCTTAGGCACACCCAGGCAAATATATCCTCTGGCTCAATAGGTAAGTTGATAAATGGAAGCTGAAAACAGATATTTGGGAAGATGTTCTGACTTAGCCTGTTATTCACTTTTCAAGACTACCTGCTAATTACTAACAACTACAGTGAGACAATACAGGCTTTTAATTGCTCTCAGTGTGTAACTTCTAATACTCAGTGAGAATGAAGTTCTTTAAGTCAGCAAATACATTTTCAGTATACTGATTATCCCTGGATCACTACATATATTTCAGAACTTCCCTGGCAAGCATGAATTGTTGATGTTATTTTGGAAAACAAAACGTTTTCAACTCCTCCATACTTACCAAACACGAAATTGGAGTGCCAATTTTTTTTACGTGAAGAAAAGATTCCCTCTTTCTCACTGACTTGTTGTTAGCTACAGGTCTGCCTTCCCTTACACATCAAAGGGAAAACATCTGTGTCACAATCACAGACATAACTTGTGAAAGTATGTCATTAGATGTGTTAAGTTATTGGAGATCATGTAAAAAAATTGTCTTTCAGAAGCTACTTGTACCTGTGTTCACCTAAAGCAAAAGAACAAAATTATTCAGATACTTTTGTTGACAATATTAGAGAAATTTGACACGCTGAGTTCACTGATTCTGCAAAAAACATCCCTTTTCCTCAGGGATATTTTTTATAGCTGGTGCAATGTGAAGTTAAGAAAAAACCCTCTTGAATCCACATTGCTGTGTCAATTATCATAGTTCTTATAACACTATCACAAGTGATATATAATTAGTAGAGCTAGAAGAGACATCAGCTGATGGAGCCAATTTAACCATCGTGTGGCTGTAATACTTACTGCTGTACTTCCCTGAAAAATGAACTGCCCATGCTTCTGTCCCCATTATTAACGTGCTTCTTCTGAATTTTAAAGCATCTATCAGGGCATTTCATTTAGTAGAAACAATAGCTACAGAGAATGTGAAAAGTGTTCCATCATTCAAACTGAAACTTCTTAAAAAGAGTGGAATAGATCTCGTGTCAAGGAACTCTGTTACCAATCCTGTTCATAAAAGTGACAAAATCCTTCTGAAAACAAATGAAACTTTTCACTGGGAAGGCTCATTTAAGGTACAGGAAAGCCTTTTAATTTTCAGCTTACTTTTATTAAGTTCAATTAATTACCATTTCTTGTTGAAATAAGAAGCGATTGGACCTCCAAACACAACAAAATTACAGCGTTGGTGCTTTCACTAAAAAGGTACACTTCAATGGCAAGGAGTTTTTATGAAATCTTGTGACACAGCTTTTCTGTTTCTTTGTTCCTCTATTTTTTTGTCCAAGCTTTGTTTGTTTTTGCTTTTACCTCTAATTGGAAAGCTAAGAGTAAGCTATTATATCGTGACCTTTCCATAGCATTTTCCATTGGGACATTAATGGTAGGTTATTTATCATTTTGCAGGGAAAGAATAGATTTCCTGTCTCTTCTCTTGGGGAAACCTTGCTTTCACTTGTTTCATTGACTAAATGTGCTCATTATTAGGTCTCAAGCGTATGCCCGGGGTGTAACTCCTGTAATGATTAAGTTTTCTGGGCAAATCAACACGATAGCAAATGTTTACGGTACTTAAATTTCTCACAGTTCATTTATTTTTTTCTACCCTCTCTTGATTTACTTCAAGTTTGCTTTTTCCTTTGTTTGTTTGCTGCTATATGCACTTGTGACATCTCAGCTGTAGCTTTTATGATTGTCATTGTTGTGTTCTTGTTACCATAAGAACTTTGGACAGAGAAGCTTTCTAATGAGTAATTTCCCAAGAATAACATCTACATGATACTTGTCTTTCTTGCACATGAGTTTTTTTGAGTTTGACAATGACTCTAGCTATTTAAAACCACGCACACCACAAACAAATCTTTCACACTCTTCCCCTATTTCTATCACATACACTTTCACACACAATACGACTAGAGCCTTATCTTAACACTGAGACCTACTGCCCCCCAGCACACAGCTATTTCACTCCTGTGAGAATTCCTTTAAAGATCTAGGCCTCATTCTTTCCCCTGTGGAGACTTAAAAGTTCAGTCATATAAATTGTTTGATTTAATGATGCAATTGATTTTAATAATTTAACTAATAATGCAATTACCCATCTCGTGGTTTAGAAGTGTATCTTCTAACTTTCCAGTTGTACTCCTGGATTGGCTGGTAATTAATTGTATCCAATACCAGATTAGCTGTAAAATCTCTGCTGACTTTATAAGGACAAATCTTGATTTAACTTCACAGCTCTTTTTCTAGCTGTTTCCAAATCAGACTGACATTCAGTATTCATCTTGCTAAATTAAAAGCAAGATGGCCAGTCTCTCTCTTTCCTGTCAGCTCAACACAGTAAAACAGCATGAAGGCTCCCAGATATACAGTGCACACTTTCCATGGTGTAAGACAATGGCAATTACTATTGATCAATAAGAGTTCCTGGAAATAAATTCGCATATGAAATCCATGATTATATATATATTTTTAAGTTCACTCCCTAGCTGTATTTTGGATCACTCTACCTACTTCACTCCAGGATTTATCTGCTACAGAGAGGACAAGTCTGCAAGGCTCATGGACCACAGCTGATGTGTTCAGCTTGGCCTTGATTCCAGAAATAAGTCCCTGAATCTCTTGTTCTCAGCATTATAGATAAAGAACAGATGACTGTAGACACACACAATATTTTCAAGGATTCTTGAAGAATAATGAACACAAACAGTGTTAGAAGGCAACAGGGTAAAACAAGTTTTGAGAAAATAGTTTTTTGCTGTAGAAATTGGCTTTGAAACTCAAGCTACAGATTGTTTACTGGTGCATAAAATGTTAAGAGGTTTTGGAAGACTGAGACAGTAAGAACTGTAATGAGCTACTAAATTATGTTACAGAAAAACAGCACAGAAATAAATGTTCTATTCTACCTTCCAGATGAAAAGAATAAAGAGAACAGAATTCATTTCTGCACTCTGTGGAAAAAGTCTTGGAAAATCTCCTTAGGCTTTTCAGTGGTTAATCCATGACAATTTTGGATTGGGTCCCACATATTTTTATGTATTTGCACATCAAGATTCTTCAAAAAAGGAGACGCTGGGCAAGATGTAATTTAAGATTAAAAGTTTTATTACTGGGTCTAAATACTTACCAAGAGCATATAAAGAAAAAGTACCAAACACTTTCAAGCATAACCTGTCTTTTATCTGCAAAGGCTAGGGAACTTTTTCTTAGAGAGCTTAACTGTTTCTTCCCCTACTCCTTTTCCCCTGTAAGAATATGTTGCTATTTTCTTCATGAAAAGCAACAAATTCTAACCAGTATTGGACTCGGATACAGAGATAAACACAGTCCCAATCTGAAGCTAGAATACAGGGAGCGAAATTGCATTGCCATGATACAATTTTGCATCCGAAAAGAGTCAAGGCAGGAGTACCACTTTCACTGGAAGAGACACTAACCTTCACATTCAATTAACATGAATGTGAAACCATGGATTGAGGAACAAATTAAAAAAATGCTGCCTTTCTTTAAAGACTGTAGGTTTTCTTGGCAACTAGCATGAAAGTAATATTCATAGTAGTTTGTGAACATAGGATGTGATCCTATCAGGAAAGCTTATGCAAATTGATCCAGCTCCACAGATATGAAACCTAATTGATCTAATTGCAGTGGCATACCATAGATAATTTCATTATTCAAGCAATTTTTTTTTTTAATGGCTCTGGGATACAAAACTTTTGTCAAATGATCTGCAAATATTATTAGTGAAAAAGCATAGCAATAACACTGGCACTAGCTTAATGCTAGTACTGGTTTTCTTACTTTTAGAATTCAGCACTTGATTCAGTATAGATCCAGATATTCACCAAGGAGTTAAACATTGTAGTCATTAATCAGACAAAAAATCCAGCACTTACAAGTAGTAGAATATACTAATCCATCCTCAGCAATAGCTGAAATGTGATATAAGGTGTGCTCCATTATTTAATAATTATGTGCTATTCTAAAATAAATATACTTAATAAGCAGTAAGGTTTTTGGACATGTTGCCAGTATATATGTTAAAGAAACACCTTAGTGATTTATGAAGAGCATTAAGAAGTGGGAAATAAATGGATATTCAAGCAATCACATAATTGCAGTAATAATCAGGTGGAAGGATTGCAATATAAAGTAATTTCAGCAGGAAAGACCTTTCTGCAGAGTTGTTCAGTCCACTTTAAAATTTTGTTTTGCATAAATTTGAATGGTGATGAAAATATTTGAAACTTCTCCTGGCCATTGAAGACTTATTTCTGAGATGTCTTCACTCTGACAGGTTTTACAATGCAGTGTCTTTTCTACATATTGTCCTTTCCACTACCCTTAATACTTACCAATACCCTTAAAGAGAACTTGCTACCTTCTACATAAAACACTACATGAATCGACAGTATAATGAAAAGGGCTTACAAATTAAAGCATACATTGTTAACTTTTTCCCTTTAAGTTGTGAACAAAATACTTTGCAAAAGCTGAGGGCCAGTAATGGATTTAAGAGACTACACTGCAGTATTTCAATCATTTTGCTCTTAACACAAGGAGCCAGAATGTAATGTAAAACCTTGGCAGTTAGGCTTCCCCTACAATATATTTTACATTAAACAATCATTTCAGAAAAAAAGTAAAAATAGGCCTGAAGAAATAATCTCAAATCCAGACATTTGTACTCCCCTCCCCCCAACAAGTGAACAACAAACCAAAGAGTATGCCTCCTACTCCCATAAATCTTGTATTAACTTCTGAGGACTAAAGACAGGGAGGAGTTGAAGACTCTGCCGATGTACACTGAGTGAAGTTTCTCTGTCAGCACTCACTGGTCAAACTCTACTTCTCCCTATTCCATTCAGTACAGTGGATCAGTGGAGTAGTACTGTAAGTACACTTCTACAGAACACTCACAGACCCAAGGTATTATCTTGCAAGTGAAGCTTCCTTTAAAATCTAATAACAACCACTTGCTTTTTAGGTTAATAACTGTAACAGCCTGAAGAAAAAAGAAATCAGCTCCAGTGCATATAGGTGTAAAGCCTTCAGGCTCCAGCAGGAGTTCTGCTTGCTTATGTTACAGTTTAATATGATTACTTTTGTCCTTAACATACAGTTAATGGGATAATGACTGTAGATTAGGTTCTTGAATAGATTATTTTGCCATTAAGCTTTAAAAATATGTAGTGATTACTCAAACATCATAAACCTATTTTTATTTTTTTATACAATTTTTAAAAGAACCAGGACTATGGAGCACTGGTCTGAGAAAGGCAACAAAAATTCAGCCAATTTACAGCAGATTTCTCTTTGATATCTGACTTTAAATCAAGTCAAATCTAATATTTTCCTTAAGAAATTTTTAATTCATGAAACTATACACACTGCCCATATGTTCACATATGTACAATAGATTGCAGTTGTCTATTGTTCAGGGAAAGAAAGGAAGGTTTTGGTCACACCTGAGAAATACATAGTTCCCAATTTATTTGGCAGACCTTGCAGATTCCAAAAGGGAAGTTAAACCCAGTGCCACGGGCTGAACAGTAGGTAACAAAGAATGTGAAAAATAGTCCCTGTGTTCTTCTGCAGAAAATTTTTTTTAAATATCAAGAGCAACTTCTTTCACATTAAAAGATTTCTAAGTAGAATGCAAAAGCATGTAACAGAAACTGATAAGAAAGCAAACTGAAATAAAACTAAAGAATAAGCAAACAGTGATTGCACAAAGAAACCCAAGAAAACATTTTGAAGTTGCTCCTAGCAATGTCCATTAAGTTTGTTTTAGATTTTGTGTGTTTTGCACCACCTGAAGGCACAGCATACTGACCTACTGGGGTATTTAAACAGTAAAAATGACTCCTGCTTTACTTGGATATTGATGCACTACACAAACACATTGTAATTCATAAGAGCAAAACATGAAATAAAAGTATTTTGAAGGTAGGCAATCATTTGTTTCCTTTTTATGAAATTTTATATTTTTCACTTGTATGAATTATGTAGGCACAAGAGCAGAGAAGTCAAGTTGACATTCACAAAAGAAGTTTTACATTCAAATAGAAATTTATATATAGTGAATTGAAAGATATAATGCTGCATGTCTCTTTTCAAAGGTGTTTACCGACATAAATATAGTAAACTTAAATGAAATATTTATATAAAATTAGTAATAAATATAAGACAATGACAGCTTACTTTCCGACTAAACATGAACAATGGGATACACAAAGTCATGTTGAGATGCTGAAATAAAACATTACAAAAAAATTATCTAGCTCTGAAAAGGGAAAAGTGTAAAATTATGTAAGTGCAGTAGTTGATGTCAACAAGAGTCTAATAAAGGGTTTAACTTCATAGGCATGTTATTCATTCCAGCTGGAATTACCTAGTGTAGAAGGCAAAGAGCCCTCTAGAAACTTAAAATTGCTTATTAATAAGGTGAACAATTGGTTTTCCAAATCATCAGTGCATCAAATAGCCTACCAAATATTGTACAAATGTATCACTGAAGGTCACAATACCCTAAGATTTATCCAGTCTTGCCAGATGAAATTAAAGTCTGCTGATTCTGCTGGGTCTAGGATCACTGACCACTAGCTGGTATTGAAAACTTATTTTAATTTAGTGCACAGAAGTGAGAAATTCCCTGCTGCAGGAATTCTGTTGAATGTGTAGGTGTGAAACAAATCTAACACACTTGCTCTCTTGAACTAGTATTAGCTGACATGCGAGATGACAGCAAATCCTTAGAGATGAACAAAACTCATCTATCTCAATTGCTAATTGACTACTTTTATTTTGTTCAACATGCTTCAAAATATATTTATTCCTGTGTGCCAAGCGAGAGTGAATTTAGAGGACAAGTTGGCCCCATCGCTCCCATTTGCCAGCCTGAGAAAAAGGCAAAAAGTCTGTTTTTGAGGAAATCAATCTTTGAATTTTATACTGTTTTGAATACAAACAATAGTTACTTGAGGAGAATAGATAGTGTTCCTTGTCATTTTCCAGAAAAAAAAAAAGTGTTCTCTTAACTTCTCAGATGGTGCTTTGTCTTCCGTATTTATGACCATACTCCTATCTGCACTCCCTTCCTTTTAGACACTTCAGTCTTTCAGCACTGTTGGTGAACTTGTGTAGTTTGGAATAACTAAGTTTTACAAGAACTCTACATGAGAGATTAAGAACATCAATTAATATTGACAGTACATCTTCAGATTTTCACAGCAGTTTCCAGCTTTCACAATACTTCAGTAGTTCTGTTTAAAACAATTTCCCCATCGGTGTATGTATCAGAACACTTTGAAAATACAAGCAGCCGTGCATTAGAAAGAAGATGCTTCTGGAAACTGATGAACACATTCCCAGAATACAACCTCCAACTTTCCTTTACTGAAGGAACAATAGAGTTTCCAAACCCTACAGGATAATATTCAAATTATGTCATATTGAATGAATGTAGAGCTGTAACATGCACAGTAAATACTCCTAGAAATCACGGATCAACAAATTTCAATAGCTGCTGTTTATTATCAAGGATCAGTGACTGTAGATTCATGCTTGGAGTTACTGTTACTCAGGCGGATGTGCAGAGGAGCCTGCCTGGCTGAGACCAGCAGGCCTACAAGTTAGAAGTAAACAGCTCTTTCCAGCTGTTGTCCTGCACGCAAGTATTTCAAGAAAAATAAATGCTGAAGGCTCATACAAGACACTGCTGTTTTTCTCCCCCAAAACAGAATTTGTTTGGTTTTGTCTTTACTTTTAAGGCAAACTCAGGATAGGTTCCATGAGGTAGTTATTGTACCACGACTGTTTTGGTGCCTGTAAGGACAGGCAGTGGCAGATATAGCAGCTTTAAACCTAAGAAAGGTAGTGGTCACAATCTAGTAATAAAGAAGGAATCACTTACCCCTTTCCAAGGATCAGGGCTCAACAAACACTCCAAAGGAGGTAATCTCCAAGTAGAAATGCTTCCCTTGCAGCTGCCAGCCCTTAAATGAGGTTAGGGAGATCCATCCCTTCCAGTCACACAGGTGAATTGCTTCCACCCGTGCTCCCAGGGCTGGCTACAACCCTTCACCAGGTGCTCAATCATCGGTTCAGGCCATGACCTGATAGTTTCCATGCAGTGCTGTATCACTGCACTCTGGGAGTATCAGCATAAAATTAAGGTATCAGATGTTAAACAGACAGAGGTTAAAGTTTATGAGGAAGAATGAGTGAGTATCCAAAGACAAAGTCTTTAGTGTTGTTGAAGAGTATGGTATTAAACGCTCTGAATCCTGGAAGTTTTTACATAGAGGTAGGTAGGCTAATATAAGCAAAAAGACTTAAGATTAAAATTATATGGGTTCATCCAACATGGCAAAAATGTAAGTCCAGTATATGATTACAGTCTAGAAACAGATTGGGAGAGAAATTAAGGAAATTTGTGTGAAAGTATTAGAATTAACTTAAGCCCTAAATTACTAGTTGTAACACACACAATATTTCCAAAACCAGAATGACAAAGCTGTGTAAGAAGAAGCAATTTCTTTAAAACGTACTTGAATGTGTATGGGTTTTTTTGTAGTGGCAATAGAAGAAGAAGAGGAGAAAGGAATTACAGTATTTATCTTCTTTTAGAATAAAAGTCCTACTCAAATAGCTTTCTGTATTTCAAATAACAAACAGGAAATTGATGAATACCAAATTACAACAATAAAATATACTGTCCCATTGGTTGAGATTGTTCTGCTCAGAAAGAAGCAAAGTTGCTTCTGACAGGTGCTTATCAATAGTAGGCAAGTATTCACAGGTAGGCCAATAGTCACATACAGAAAAAAGAATGGAATTCACTCAACTGGTGAAAGAGCTCTCTGGCTACACAACGCTCCTCCTCAGGAAGCAGACGAGGTCAAAGAGATGCACTCCCTTCAGTGGCTAGCCCTCATATGAGCCCAGGGTGGCTCTACCCTGGGTCTAACCCTTCTGGCCATATGGGGAACACAGGTGCAAACAATCTGCCTGTGCTTCCTGGGTCAGCAACATGCCTTCACCAGGTGCTCAATCATCAATTCAAGCCCTGATCTAACAGCTCCCCTGCAAAGATTGTTACTGCAGTAACTTGCATTTGCTCCTCTCTATTTCACTTTTCTTTGTTGTTGTCTTTTCTTTAATACAAAAACAAAATTACTATTATTAAAAAGCTCTCATATTTATTTCCTTGGATAAACCATTTCATTAATCACTGAAAGTGGCAGTTAGACATAATCAGTTGTGCTGGTTAATGAAATGGTTTATCTAAGGAAATAAACATAGAAGGCTTTATAATGATTGTTCTCTAAATCTAGAAAAGAGACCAAACTGAAACAAAGTTAAGCTAGATTGAACGTACTGTTTATTTTTCTACCTGATTTCAGTTGTCTTCCCCTGCTTCCCTTTTTGTTTGGTTGGGTTTTTTTGCTAGCATTCTCCAAGAAAATTGAAGACAAAAGAAAATATTTGTGACTGAATTTTTAAACTTCCTTTGCCATTTGAATGTTTATTTTCTCCTGAGTATATGGGAATTTTGTTTTTGAATATTTCTAATGTTTCAGTTTAGTGAATTTGTCAGGAGAATAGGACGCAAAACTCTCCCTTTTGCCTAAGAGAGTTTTCCTGGATATCCCTCAGAAATGGGACATAGTGAGACAGTAAAATTGTGTGAATACAGACAAGACTTAAGACAAGAAAACGATGGAAAGCAAATTATATTTTTCATTTAAAAGAATTACCTGTATTGTATCCCAATTGTTTGAGGCCTGATAGCTATCTTGTCATGAGAGAGTTGTTCAGTCTGAATAGGAAATCATTACGAAAATTAAATTCTGGGTGGCACTGTGGTTTTCTATAAATGACTTTGAAGCCAATGGAAGTTAAAGAAAATCGTGTGCTATGTGTGTAAAAAGAATTACTGAAATTGTTGAGGGGATTAAATAGTTCCTTTTCTTCAGTTTGTACAATTTCTTTGTTCTAGATGCAGCTTTGAATATAACAGCTATATGCAGTCCTTATCTAAGATAGCAATTAAAACATCTCTCCTCATCACATAATTACATCTCTGGAGACAGATATGAATTCCATACTTACATTTTAACCTTGACTATAATTTTGGAGTTCATGTGTCTAAGTTTTCATAAACTTCAAGCTGAAATTATTTTATCCTTGGAAGTGTCTGGTAGGAATGATATTACCTGAATAAAAAGACCATATCATCTAAGATACAGTGAGCAAAGTAAAAAGAATGGTAAGAAATGCAAAGCAGCTCTTCTATTTCTTGAGGATTTGCAAACTAAACCACTAAAAGAAAAGTAATTCTAAAGACATAAGCAGTTATGATATTGTGCTTCTTTGGTACGAAGTTGATGCATGTGAGAGAAATCACTAAAGGGATCTAATGTATTAGAGAACTTCTGTCTTATTGATTTCAATTCACTGTATGTAATCCACTCTAGTGTGAAATAGCAGCTTGGATTTCTAAAGTGCAGGGGTCAGAGTATTTAAGAACTGCATTCTAGCACCAAACAACAACCACAACAGACTTCTAATAAACAAAATGTTCTACAGTTAATCTAACTAACTTGCATGCTACTGATGATAGAAAATGTTAGGTGCATGGATTGAACATATTTTGCCTTTACTTTTTGCAAAATATGAAAAGATGGCAGGTAGTCTTCTGAAAGACTGCTGTTGTTTGTTTTACAAGGTGCAATAATGAAAAAAAAAAAGACAGTAGAAGTAAAACTGAACAAGAGAAGTTAGTCAAAACGGGACAGTTAAAAGTGATGATGGAACCATAATAGTTTTATTTGAGACCTGAACATGTTTCACGTCTTGGAATTTCCCTTTCCTTACCAATTCCCTGGCTCAGCAGACTACATAGCAATTTCTCGTTATTTCTGGTTTATCACAAAACATGTCATTAACCAGTGATACCCAGGTAAACATTTCCAGACTGAGCTACTTGCTCTAAGGATCTGGAACAGAATGTCTAAAGAATATGGACAAAAAGGGCATAGGGTAGGGCTCCCCAGAAACAAAGTGAATGTGTCCTGGTTTCAGCTGGAACTAAGTTGATTTTTCCTTCATAGTGTCTGGTACGATGCTGTTTGGCCTTTAGGAGAAAAACAATGCACTGATGTTTTAGTTGTTGCTAAGTAGTGCTGTACAGAGCCAGGGCTGTTTCAGTTTTCTCAGCTTCTCATACTGTCTTGGGAGTGAGGGGGATGAGGGTACTCAAGGAGCTGGGAGGGGACAGAACCAGGACAGCGGACCTAAACTGGCCAAAGGGATCTCCAATACCATATGACATCATGTGGAAAAATTGAAAACGGTGAGGAGTTGGTTGTGTGGGCAGCCACTATTTGAGGATTAGCTGGGCACTGGTTAGCAGGTGGTGAGCAATTGCTTGTGCATCACTTGTTTTGTATATATAAATTATTATCATAGCTATTACCCTTATTTTTTCCTCTTCCTTTTTCTGCCTTGTTACATAGTTTGTATCGCAATCCACAAGTTCAACTCTTTTTTTTTTTTTAATTCCCTTCCACATCCCAGTGGGAGGAGAGATGATGAGCAAATGACTCTATGGTGCTTACCTACGTGCCAGCTTAAACCAGACCAATGTGGTGTTCTAATGCTAAATGCTATACAATGGCAAGTGGGAGGTATGTGTAATTTCTTCCAGGCTTTTAAAATATTTTTCAGAAAAACTTCTTAAAATCCCATTTGGAGAAATAAGCTTAAAATACAGAGAAATATCATAGTGACATATATTTAAAAGCATAATACTGTGGCATACATTAAAATATAGCTATAGAAAATAAACTGAAGAGTAGGAATAGATGGCTAATTCTCAGCAAATACTATTTTTAATCTGAAATGCTTTAGGATTAGTACAATACATGTGTTAGGAACAGTGTTAATTTTGAGACACTCGCACAAGAAACACTGACTTACATTTAAAACCCTAAAGAAATTTGAAGTTTGCTTGAGTCCGCGTTCTAACTCTATTCATGAAATAAACGTTGTTGCTCAGATACTTTAATGCTGTGAATGGATCAAAGAAAGTTTGTGTGAATTTCCTTTAGATTCCAACAGACTCTGTCAGTATGTTGCTTTCAGTGAATTTCAAGGTCAAATAGGATATGACCTATCTCCACGAAAAAAAGAAGTCATATATCAAAAGGCTTACATATGGCTAAAGTCTCTTTAGACTCTAAAGAATTTACATTGTAGTAAAAATCACTTTATCTTTAAAAATATAGTTTAATTCCAACTGAAATTGATTTATTGGTGGAAATAAGAAATCACAGTGGAGATTTATAATGTTTTCCTTTCTATTTTGAGACATGACTTCAGCAGTGGTAATTTGCATTGTTAGCAAAACCTAGCATTACATCAGGCAGCCCTTAGGAAAAAGTGCAGAGGGCCAACAACAGACAATATAGAAAAGAAGATGTACCTATACTCTCTTCTTCATCAGTGAAAATGACTACTAAGAAATGCTTTAAAAGTATCTGTTCCATGCTGATATCTGTCTCTTTGGATCAATCAATAAAAAACAGGGCAGAAATCTGATCATGGACACAAAGATCAAACTGGGGGAGAAGGCTTATGTTTCAGATAAAAGAGTGATGGAAGCTGTCTGAAACATAAAGATAGTGATGGTCCAGCATCTCCCTTGACCTGCTGACCTTCCCTCTTTTGATACTACCTTGGATACAGTTGGCGTTCCGGGCTGCAACAACACACTGCCAGCTGATGTTGAGCCTTTCATCCAACAGAACCCCCCAAGTCCTCCACAGTGCTACTCTCAATGAGTTCTTCTCTCAATCTGTATTCATGCCTAGGACTGCCCAGACACAATTGCAACACCTTCCACTTGGTCTTGTTAAACATCATTAGGTTTACATAGGTCCACTTTTTGAGCTTGTCCTAGTCCCTTTGGATGGCATTCCTTCCTTATGTCGTATTACCACCTGGTGTTGTCTGCAAACTTGCTGAGGGTGCAAGGATAGAAGGCAACTATCACTCAAATGGTGATGGTGAATGAATACTAGAGGATTCTTGTAGATTTTATAGAAGATGATTGGCATAATTCAAAAACATGATGGCAGATAAAAGACAATTCATGCCTATTCATTCGTTTGCCTACATTTTCTAAAGTAGCTCTAACATCTTGAAAAAATATCTTAAATGATACCTTAACAAACAGTTACCTGGTTAGACCAATTACAACATGAAAATGTTCTTAGGGCATGTTAAAGAATATAAGAAGCAAAACTAGAAACGTGACAATACAATTATTTCTAAAGTGCTATTTATATACTTGTCTTAAAGCTTGCCTTTTATTCTTGTTGTTTTCTTTCTCAAAATGTATAATATTGTTTCAGAAAAGATAATGCACACATGAGTAGACACTAAAGAAATTATTTACTAATGAAAACTGAACTTATTACCTTTTAGCAAAGGAATAAATAGTTACACTTAAAACCATTGGTACTCCTGAGAATACTTGAAATATCAAGGGCACTTCAAGGCTATGACAACTCTGACTACTTACAGTGAAGAAGTCATTAAAAAAAAAACGGCATGATATAGTGAAAGACTTAAATTTATTAAATTTCCACAGTGGTACAATATGAATTTATATTCATAAAAAGAAGAATGTTTTGCTTAATTGTATAGATAAGTAATAGCTAGTTGTTTTTTTTTTTCCCCCTACATTATACTGTGGGCCTTTTTTTCATGTTTTCATTTGTTTAGAAAGGCTATTATACCTCCCTTACTCAATGAACAACTCAGAAGAATTTCAACTGTCAATTTCACAAGATTACTGTTTGAACCTGCTCATTTTGGCATCTGATACCATCTTGCAGTATATTAGCTTCTACAGCTAACAGCAATTAACAATCTTCATTTTGCAGATCCACATTAACTTGAGGCTGTCATCATAAAAGTCTCTGATGAATGCTTAAAAAGGATGGATATGGCAACATATATGCTTCAATGAAATTGTTGATGACCAGTATCAGATTACAGAGGACACTGAATGAATAACTTTGGCAATCCTCAGGGGATGAAGTGTGATATATTGACTATATTTAGAGAGACAAGAGAATCTCACTAGAGAAAAAAATCTTTTTTTTTTACTCCCAAAGAAGCATACATCCCAAAGCAATACATTACTTTCCTTTCATTCTCTGGCCTTGATTTAAGCTTCTTATAAAATTAAAGAATTTGCAGATCTATTTTAATAAAAACTCTACTAAACCTTAAATGAATGTTAGCAAAGGATTTTTGTGGTGATTCAGATATTTCTAAAGTTAGATACAGGTATCCAACTGAGTAGCATATATTATAAGTGAAATATGTCTGTATAATTTATTTCATACCTTGTAAGATTTTTTACTGTAATATTGTAATATCTATCCAAGGTTACATACAAAGTTTTCAAAAAACTTTTAATCTCCAAAGGATATGACAAACTTATCTATGAACATTTTCCTCTTTAAATTAACTAAAATATCTGAGATAGATTTTTTTTTAACGCCATCAATTCTGAGAATAAAACTTTTTGTTTTTGTTACAGAAAAGAGAGAATGTAATAAAAGTGATAAAAGGAACTGTCAGATATTATTTCTTTAATAAATCAAACATAATAGCTCCTAGCTGTCATATTTGCAAAAGGACCAGTTCTGACACCCCATTAAACAAAAAGGGAGCAGAGTTTTATCCAAACTCAGTGTAGTCTGTGATGTGCCCTGCAACTTTAGGGATCTTGTCTGACCATACTAGACACGCTCTCTCCTATTGTCACATTTCTTCCTGTGGAAGATGTTGTGTCTGCCTACTTTCACGTTTCACATAGATGTTTTTTATATTTTCCCCTATTTTATGTAAGAAAGTGTTTCCAATACAAGTCTGTGATCAGATTTTTCCTCAGGAGGAGTGTGAACGTTGCATTCATTTGTAAAATTACTTAAGGTTTGGACTGGACTATCAATTAGGTTGTCTGTTAAACATAAATACAGTTAAGCATGTATAAAATAATTAATTAAAAAGACTTAGTATCATAGAATTGTATTGAGGTCCATAGAGCTCAGAACCTCAGAAGAGCATCAAGCCAATTGGAAAAGAGAATCTAGGTGAGATGATCCAGCACCTTATCGACATCTTGAAAACTTCCTGTGGTGTGGATTCAATATTTAGATTTGCATATCTAAGGCTTATTTAAAAGAAAGTAAAATAATCACAATGTTTATTTTAGAATATATCTTATTGGCAGCTTTGGCTAATTATGTTTTTGAGAACAAACCACTAACATAAATAACCTTTTAGTTAGAAGATCTGGCATCAAAACTTATAGAACAGTGCAATGTTTATTTTAAGTTCTGTAGTCAACTACACTTTTAAGAACAATATGAATTTGTGTCTGTACATTTGTGTGCATATATGTACATTTGTTTATGTATGTATGTCTATGTATATATGTACATCTGCTTACATAAACATTGTTTGAATTATAGTGTTAGCCATTATAGAATAACTCTTGTCTCTTTCTTATATGTATACATGTATTTTTCTGAATATTCGGTGATGCTCATTAAGAATTTTTACAAGTTTACAGAATGGAAGCTGCATATGAGTTGCTGAAAGGACATAATAAATATGAAACATAGTAGAAAGGAAGAGGCTTTGCTTTGGGATCAATAGAACAGCATAATAAACTTTAAATAAACATTAAGCCACTTTTGCTGAACACTTTTTGGTTTTGTCAAACTGAAAACAAAACAAGTATTTAGTTGGAATTAATAAAAAATTCAGTTGAGAAATAAGAGGAAAGAGAAAGGGCAGTTTTGCAGCAAGATTCAAAACACACAGCTGACTGTAGGCTTCTTTATACAACACCTATTGTTTAAGAAACTCAGACACAGTGGCTCTCTGTTCTTCCTTGGGGACCTCCTCAGCCCTGCTCTGGAAAGTAACTATCACCATGCTCTGGATTATTCAGATTATAATGACCTCTACTTCTGAGGCTATTCAATTTTCTTTTAAATAGAGTATTCATTTAAGTTAGGTTCCCCAGTTTGTTGTCTGAGGGGAGCAGTGAGCCTGCAAAACACTCTTTACTCCCTCTTTCTAGTGAGGAAAAATGGAATAGGGTCACAAGGGGAAGGAAATTATATCCTGCTGATCTGAACACATTTCATTTACTTATTCTTTTCATTCATTGTTGAAAAGAATTAATTATCAACACCATTTTCAACAGCAGCATAGGTGTGTGTAAATGTTTAATAAACAGTACTTTTATTTCACTTAACTTGTACATGTTCAGTGTCTTCAATTAATTGGCAGACAGTGTTAAGAATTTTAGAATAACATAAATAACGTACATCTTATGAGTCCAGATAGGTAATATTCCTTCTTTGACAACTGGTTTATTACTCAGGAGGTTTGCCCTTACAAAGAAACTATTTCACAGTCACTAATGCTGAATCTAGCATCCAAATTTAACATGACAGCTCCTCATGGGCTAATTAATTTTTCCAAACTGTTTACTTGGATGAATATTTACTAAGTTGGCAGAAGAAACGTTTAATATGGATGCTTTTGTCTCAGCTTTTTCTGATTACTTTACTTAAAGAAATATTAAACTCATATCTCCTCTCCTTACACTTTTACACAAGCTATTTTGAAATCTGATCAGTGACTTTTAATCAAAAACTGCTCAGGGCTTGCATTTAGGTATCTAGATTTATCTTAAAGAATGAGGTCTGGAAGTGAGCTACACTGGCAAACTTGAACTACTTGGAGAAGAACAAAGATGCCTAAGTAAAAAGACAGCATGATCCCAAACAGCCAACTCAGCTGGGAATGGGAATATGAGCTGTATGCCCTAGCATGCTTTGGGTCAGATACCAAACTTACCCACTGAGAACAACGTCCCGCCACTAATAAGACTTTCCTTTTGATGAAATTTTACCATTTAGGAGTTTCTAAAGTATTTGCAGAGCATGAAGCTTTACCAAGAGGAGAAAAAAGCACTGAGTCTCCACTCTCAGCAGAGTGGAGTGTCCTGTCTTATATGCTTTGCCCTGCCGTGAAATTCAAAACTCTAATCATACCTATTTCAGAAATTAGGACTCTTGGTTGATAGCTGAAAGACTTTGTGATTTGGCCTAATTTCTCAGAAGTGTTTCTTAATGACCATCTACCTACTGCTAGAAAAACCTGAGTGTGACTGCCTTGGTACCTTTGAAGAAGCTTTCTGAAAGTGAAAATGGAAAAGATGTGCCTGGGTAGAAAATTAAACACAGATAATAAGAAGTTTGTTTCAAGTTTCGCTTACATTAAGTCCACTGTCTGAAAACGAGTATGATCTTTTTACTATTCTACCAGCTAAACAGACAGAAATATATCATGAAGAAATATTCTTTATCCTGCAAGCTGCTACTGTATTATGATGAAAAGTGGAAACAAATTTAAATAAATATTCATTATCTAAGTGATATAATAAGAAATTATGTGATTCTTTGAGTAAGTTAGTATTCATAAAACATGGTGAATTATTCAGTGAACAGCTTTTTACAACTCTGGAGTTGCTTCCAGACCATAAAGAACGGAAATTATTCAGCAAATAATGGCAATACTGATATAGAAAATGATAGATATTCTAAATGTGACTAATACAAAAATTATGTCAAAATTAATTGAGTTAGATATTTAATCATATCTTTTTAATTGTTTATGTAATTCAATTAATTTTGCCATAATTTTTCAATTGCTTTTTATATATAAGGTTTTATAAATCACTATTACTGTGGATCTATGTCCCATGTTCGTGATTCAACAAAAGATGTGATGTAGAGGTTAATATAAGCTTTTAATATAGAAATGAGCAATGTCAGCTATACTCACGTCTGACACATAAGTGATGGCATTTGTACAGACCACATTTTGGGAAAGATTTTTTGCAGCCTTACCACAGAAAATACTCAAAGGATAATAAAGACTTCAACATTAAGGAATCGTTTAAGGAATGCAAAACCTTCCCTTTTAGGTTATGCAGGTTCCGATTTTCTTTGTATTTTTTGTAATTTGCCTTTTAACTTTCCATAGCTGCAGATACTAATGCTGTGAGGAGTGCCAGCTTAATTTCCCTGGATAGCTGTCCATGACTTTAAAGCAATATTGAAATAAATATGAGCCAGCTCAAACTTTGATAAAGCAGCTATAGGTACATTAACAAATCTTGGTTTAGAGGATGATTTTTTTAGCATGTTCCAAAATTCCACACTTACTGACTTGTCCTGAAATTTGGTGTTTTCGACCGGACTGCCAGGAAGGTCTCCAGTTCCAAATCTGAGGCCATATAAATAAGGTTTCTCTGAGATAAGACTCCCAGAATAAATGTCTCAAAATGATAGATGCTGCAACCTTCATAGGAGAATGTGCAGAACTGTGGATCAAATCAATGTCCATACTTCAAAAGAGTTTGTTAGTATCTGAGCTTCGCTCTCCATCTTCTGGGAGACATTACCTCCAAAAGGATTTTCTGGGAGAGATTACATATGTAGCACATATTTTCAGTCAGTTGTAACACCACTGGCATCCAGCATGATGCAAGAAGCACAACTATTATTTGAAGGCTGGTATCTATGACTGGGGTAAACAAGCAGAATGAAGATCTAACTGAAAACTTGTGTGTCTTGGGGGTAAGGTAAGCCCCCAGCATACCAGGGCTGCGGCTGAGCAGGCAGACACCGAGCTAGAGATTCCTGGCTGACAACAACAACAAAATGTTTTAAAATGCAAATGACTTATAAGACCCTAACAGGTGACTGAAACAGTGCAAATATGTTAGCAAAGAGGAAACATAAAATAATTTTGTGACTCCAAGAAGAGGAAAGATGCAATAATACCATATCTCTCACATACTTCCTGTTACTATATCCTTTACACAGTAAGTCATGTTTGTTGACACTAGGTCTGTGAATTCCTTTGGTGGACTGATTATGCAATAGTGCACCTGTTATTTTGGTTGCAACAATACCCCTGATGAAACTTGCACCAAAGATAGACTTTATAAATATCTGTAGCTAATGTGAGATTAGAATTATGTCTTTATTCCTTCTACTTCCTTTCCTTTTTTGAAACTAAAGAGTAAACAAAAAATTGGAAACTAGAAACTAAATGGCAAAGACTTTGTTTACCTGAATGCAGAACTGCAGAGTGCAACAGAGCTCAGATCTCTAAAAGCTGTGAAAAGTTTGTCTTCTTTGACCTGTGCTGTAAAACACCAATAGCACATATTCACTCCTTTTGTCTTTGAACAGTTTTTAACAGGAGCGCCTATGTCTTTGTCAGTCAGTCCATGAACAAGCTTACTCTACATGATGAATGCTGAATTAGAAAAATTTCACAAATCCCTCCCTTGCTTTTAAAAACACACGATCACATTTAATACCGCATATTCAAATTTCATGACCACAGTCATCTCACCCCTAACTGCTGACACTCGTCCTGGCAGTCCATCTGCTAACACCATGTACAGGACACAACACTGAAACATGGAACATCAAAACTCTCAGGTCTTACGTATGGCTTTTTACTTTGGTTACCTGGCTGGAGTTTGTATGGAAAGGATCAGCCCCTTGTTAGGCAGGCACAGTCCATCCTTCTGGCTTTAATTTAAAAGCACATCTTTGCAAAATAGCTCTGTGGCATCCTTCAGTCAGCCTTACCAATTAACATGCTGAGTAGAGGCTGAGATTATATTTACAGCCTCACAAAGAAATCTTGAGTTTGAATCTTATTTATAGCAGATATTTGTGCTTTTTTGGCTTTAGATTCTTCTTTTTTGAAGAACTGAATTCCACCATGAAACAATTAAGACCTGTAGTAGAATGATTCAAGTTCTGCTAAAATTTATAGTGATTATTTTTTTTAAAAACAAGAACTTTACTTACTTTAGCCACCTTCTTTACATTTTGCACTGAGTCTCCACAAAGATTCCACTCCATTTGCGGAAAGGTGCATGGAAAACAATTTTCAGAGTAGCACCTATGAGACATCATTGAAAGCCTTGACTTTGCACTCAGAAATCTCTGTCACATTGTGCTTACATAAAAGGAACCACTTTGGCTGTTGAGTGGGATATGCCTGGAGCTTAAGGTATTAACCACAGCAACCTCTGCTGCGGCCATCTGTCCACATTAAAACACAGCCCTGTTCAATGCACACCAAGCCCAGGAGAGGAAATGCAGCCTCATGGAAAGTGAGCTTGCTGATTAACTAAAGGAATTGGAATAACTTCACATGGCCACTTCTGGCCAAGCACCACTGCTCAAATTTCCAAAGCCATCAATCTATAGAATATTATGCTTGACATGCTATTTGTTGAATAAATATGAGGGAAAAGAGAATCTAGCCTATTGACTAGATTATTTGTTGTGATTCATTTATTCACATCTATTACTCAGTGCCTGAAAAGCAGCTGTCTTGGAGATGATGTATGTTCTAAAGGGTATTTGGCACAGCTACCCTTAAGGCCTGACCAGATTAGTTCTTTCCTAAATTAAAGTAAAACAGAGAAATAAACAAGATTAAAGTAAATATCAATAAAAAAACAGTTCATAAATAATCTAGTATGTCAAATAAAATATAGAAAATGGAGAAGATGACAGAAAATTAATAGATGTGCTAAAAACAACCTCATAGCCTATTACCCAGTGCTGCAAAATTTACTGTCATAGAGATGCTATAAATTTGTGACAAAATACTGGAAGGAAAACAAATAGGAAGCAAACCAGCAAAGTCAGTGCTGAAATGCTTGTAATGTTGGAAAACACTTACACTAACTTAGCTGCTGTGACTGGGGAAAAATTTTGGTGAGTTACATAGAAGCATATGAGCTTGATCTAAAGTCTATCAGAGAAAAGTATGTTGACAGATATAGATACATAAACTTTAAGAATTTAACTACAATGACTAATTTTGATTAGATCTAAGACAAAAATGATAACAAACCTCTCACAATAGTTTAAATGTTTGGTTAGGAATTATGGTCAGAAACGGACCTTTTGAATACACCTTAAGGCCACTATGAGCCTTAAATCTTGAAGATGTGTTTAATTCATATAGGCATTAATATATGGTAAATGAAACTTAATATTCTATTTCTAAGAGTTCTATTTTGTGTAGTAAAGTTAAAAAAAAGTGTTCCTTTAAATCTTAGAATGGGTCAGTTTTCTTCTTCTGTGTGAATTCAGGATTTTTCTGTTGCCACATGAGACACTTTTGTGTGCTGGCATTTTTGACAGTGTGCAAGTGTCATCATGCACCAATTTCCATGGATAAAAAGGAAGGTGTTGTGTCCCCTGTCAAATGAATATTAAGAGAACAGATTTTCCTAACATTGGATTTTGACCTGTCAGTCATCTTCTTCAGGGAGTGCTAAAGACAACAGTCTGTATCTGCTGATTGCGCTCAGGGAAAGTATCCACACTCTTCTAACAGTATGGAAGGTGACAGGCCTGCTCATCTCTGTGGTATTAAATTTGTCAGAAACTGGTTTGACAGCCTCAAAAGAAGCTTGGGGTGGGATTCAACTAACCTAACTTTAGAGAGCTAAAACCAGGTGACTCATCTTGTGCTCCTTTTATAATCAGGGAAAAGAAAAATGTGGTGATTCATCTGCTATATTTTTGAAACAGAGAAGGACTGGTGAGAGATGTGGAGGTCAGGAGCTGTCTTGGACAGAGTGACCACGAAATGGTAGAGTTCTTGATTCTTCGTGAAGTCAGGAGAGAGGCAGGAAAACTGCTGCCTTGGACTTCCAGAGGGCAGACTTTGAACTGTTCAGGACACTGGTAGGTAGAGTCCCTTGGGATTCAGTCCTGAGGGGTAAAGGGGTCCAGGAAGGCTGGTTGCTCCTCAAGAAGGAAGTCTTAGAGGCACAGGAGCAGGCTGTCCCTCTGAACCACAAGATGAGACAGGGGGGAAGAAGATCAGTGTGGATGAATAGGGAGCTTTTCCTGAGGCTCCAGGAGAAAAAAAATCTACCTCCCGTGGAAGAAGGGACAGGCAACTCAGGGAGGGTACAAAGAAATTGTTAGGATGTGCAGGGAGAAACTTAGAAAGGCAAAAGCCCAGCTTGAACTCAACTTGGCTGTTGAAGTAAAAGAGAACAAAATACTTTTTTACAAATACATTAACAGTAGGAGGAAGACTAAAGAGAATCTCCATCCTTTACTGAATGCAGAAGAGAACATGACCACTGAGGATAAGGAAAAGACCGAGGTTCTCAGTGCTTTCTTTACATGTCTTTAATAGTTAGACCAGTTATCCTTGGGGTACTCTACTCTCTCATCTGGAAGTCTCAGGTGGGGGGCAGAATAAACTCCCCACGATACAGGAGGAAACAGTCAGAGACCTACTACTCCACCTGGACTGCCACAAGTCCATGGGGCCAGATCAGATCCATCCGAGAGTGCTGAGGGAACTGGCAGAGATGAAAGCCAAGCCACTTTCTATCATCTATCAGTGTTTCTGGTCAACTGGAGAGGTCCCAAAAGAATGGAGACTTGCCAGTGTGACTCCCATCTACAACAACGGTCTTAAGGAGGATCCAGGGAACTACAGGCCTGTCAGCCTGACCTTGGTGCCAGGGAAAGTTATGGAGCAGATTGTCTTGAGGAAGATCCCATGGCATTTGCAGGACAACCAGGGGATCAGGCCTAGCCAGAATGGGTTCGTGAAGGGCAGGTCCTGCTTGACCAACCTGATCTCCCTCTATGATCATGTGACCCACCTGGTGGATAAGGGAAAGGCTGTTGACATAGTCTGCAAGATCAAGTTCAACAAGATCAAGCGGCAGGTCGTGCACATTGGCCACAACAACCCCAGACAATGCTACACGCTTGGGGTGGAGTGGATGGAAAACTGTGTAGCAGAAACGGACCTGGGGTTTACTGGTTGATGCTCTACTGAACATAAGCCAGCAGTGTGCCCAGGTGGCTAAGAAGGCCAATGGCACCCTGGCTTGTATCAGAAATAGTGTTGCCAGCAGGAGCAGGGAAGTGGTCATCCCTCTGTACTCAGCCCTAGTGAGGCCACACCTTGAGTACTGTGTTCAGTTTTGGGCCCCTCAGTACAAGAAAGACATTGAGGCACTAGAGCATTTTCAGAGGACAACAAAGACAGTGAGAGGTCTGGAGTACAAGCCTTATGAGGAGCTGCTGAAGGAACTGGGATTATTTAGTCTCAAGAAGAGGAGGCTCTGGGGAGACATCACCACTCTCTACAACTACCTGAAGGGAGGCTGTGGTGAGGTGGGAATCAGCCTCTTTTCCCATGTAACTAGCAATAGGACTAGAGGAAATGGCCTCAAATTGCACCAGGGGAGGTTCAGGTTAGAAGTTAAGAAATACTTCTTCTCCAAAAGTGGTCAAGCACTGGAACGGGCTGCTGAGGGAGGTGGTGGAGTCACGGACCCTGGAGAAGTTCAAGAAACTTTTAGATGTTGTACTGAGGGACATGGTTTAGTGGGAAATATTGGTGATAAGTGGACAACTGGACTGGATGATCTTGGAGTTCTTTTCCAACCTTGGTGATTCTATGATTCTATGAAATCAACTTCATGCTGAAATCAGGCACAATGGAAATGCCTATGCCTCCTCATTAACTAGGAAGGGAGTTTACATGATCTCAGATCTAGACATGTGCAATGTATCTTACCTTGTGTTTCATCTTTCTACTTTGAAAATATTTCCTTGTAGGGTACTCAGCAATTGTAATGCATGGTAAAGTTGAGGGAATATATCAGAACAACAAAGTATTTTTAGGCCAAGATCTCTTCTTTTGCCTAATCACTGGGTACTCCATATGGTCCTTTGGGGTACTATATTGTGGGACTGCGTCCCCATGCACTCACATTCATCAGATTTGTAAGTGCTATGTTCTGGTCCAGCAGTCCCTGACACAGATGGTTTAGATGGATTCCTGTTCCAGCTCAGATCATTACTTCAGCCCTAAAATGACTATTGATGAGCTTGAATGTCTGAATAAAAGTCTATGAAAATATCAGACCGGATGATCACATTGGCACCTGCTAGCTCAAAATCTGGGTATCTATGTGGAAAAGAAAGGCACAAGCCCATCATATAGTAAAACCAGATCTGTTTTGTGACAGTGACCTTTCCCATGACCTCACCTGTGCATCTTTCTATGTGGCTGCTTATATAGGTTTTGGAGGATGGCGATTGCATTCATAGGTACAAGCATATACTTCTACACAATGGTGCTAATGTACCTTCAAATAACAGCTGATGGAGTGAAAACACAGAGGCACTCTTGGCATACTCACAGATTTCTCAAGCTTGCTATAGAAGTACACACTTAACTGGCTAGCTTCCACTGAAATATTAGCTGCCATGTGTTCTCTTCCCCTGAGTAAAAATATAGAGATTCTTTGTGTCTGCATTTCTCTGTCTGTAGTGGTTAAAATCAAACAGCCTCAGAGCAGTTTTTTCAGGATCATTTTATGTTCATAAAATGCTTAAAGATATTTGGAAAAAAAGGGAAGTATAGAAAAGACAAAAAGGTTGCTGCTGTAAAAATATAAATATGAAATAGTTTTTCCTCATTTTTTTTCTCTGTGCTAAATTATAGGGAACTATACAAGGAGATATTACATATATGATTTTTTTAAGTGACAATAAATTTGCTTCTCTACACAGAATATTTTGAAATCAGAAAAAGATTGTATAATAACAACAATAAAATTAACTATCTGACGGAACAGTTACGCTATAAAGTCCACTTACTCTGAATTCCACATCAGCATGAACATACTTCAACTATTTTAATAGCAATCAATTGCTTTTTGAATGTGCATATGTCCTCATAAACTTGCTTGTCTCCCTCTCACATAAGAGATGTGTGCTAAGCTTTAGTGTACTCCTTGTAAAAGTAGTACAAGAGGGGGCTCAAAATAAAAAAAAACCTCCACTGATTTAAACGTTACAGTCTTGGCACAGGTTAAACACCCATAAAAATATACTGCCAAGATTAAGAGAAGAGTCTTCAGATAGTACCTGAGAAAATGACCTGTTGGTGCTTAAGAATGTGAACTAGCTTATAAATGGCATAACACGGGTCTTCGGAGGACTGGATTTTCTGACCTGATAAATGAGGCTTTTCGTTCTGCATGATTCTTTTGTTTTTCTGTCCTTGTCATTTTTATCTCCATTCGACGCTGTTTGGCAGACTGAACTAAAAGAAAGAAAAACATTTTTTGAAAAATAGTTTGTTATATCACTCTGCGGATAAAGAAAGGGAATGAAGATGTATTATATTGTGAGTTGTACCAGTACATTTTAGGCAAGCCCAAGGAATCTTTCTTGGACACTTAGAATCTGCAGATTGTTTGGTAATTGCAACCCTTGAACTAGAATTTACTCAGCTTCTCAGTAACACTGCACAGCATGTACACAACAGTACCTGGAGATGAAAGATGAGTAAAACTTAAGTCTATTTCCCTGAGTCTGTACGCCTATGAAAGAGCATTCTGTACAAAGTGGAAGACTGACTGCCTTGGCTTTTCAGTGACTTGTGAAACAGCTCGGATGGGCCACTGGTACACTCTCTTTTTTTGTAAGAATTAAATAGATGGAAATATTATTACAGTTAGAAAACCTGTTGAGATTAATGTCCAAAGAAAGAAATACTTTATTTCTCATTACCTTCTGAACTCTGATTTTGTAAGCAAAACTTACATCTTTCTTCACTGTGCTGATGGTCAACAGGAATGCCAATTATCATGTGTACAAAAATTGTAAGTGTAGGAAACCAGGATGATAAGACTTGGTTGGATTGGGTTCTAGCTGTTTATTTGGCTCATTTAGATTGGTGTAACTTTCACAGATGTTTGAAATTAGAACAAATGGAAAAAAAGCAATTTAGAATTTTTCCCTAAGAAGAAAATTGGAAAAGTGGTGACATTCTCATGAAAAAGTTCCAGATTTTAAGTAAATGTTTTCAATTTATTTTTATTTTTTATTATTTTTGTGGCATCTCTTAGTACTAAATTTGTTTTTTAAAATATTATTAGCAACTATTATAATCAGATGAAAACATCATTCTGCATCCTATTTCTTAACTGGATCTGCTCAAGGGGAAAAGGAGATCTAAGGGAAGTTCACAGCTGATTCTGACAGCAGTTCCTCACCCCTGCAGGTAGTATGGATGTGGGCTGAGTGTACAGATGGTCCTAAGGAGACTGGGGAGCCACCAGTGAATTCTGGGGCTATTTTGCTGGCTTGCTTCCTCCTCCAGCCCAAGCTGTAGTATATGCAGCAGTATGAGTGCCAGTACAGCATGCTGCAGTCACATGATACAGTTCCAGTGTATAAACGTATTTCATCTGCTTAAGTGCCACATGCAAGTTTGTAGCCATGAATTGGGTACTTTTGCCTTAGGCACAGAAGTCAGCCATAATTACACAAACATCATTTCCAAAGAAAAATTTAGCCCAGTTGAAACTATCAAAAAAGTATTTGAATGTTTTTGACCCAAAGCTAGGTGACATTTTGACATTATAATGCCATGAAGTACACTTGCCAAGACATTCATCCATAATATAAAAAAAAAAAAAAAAATCAAACTTTAATCTCATATCTTGTGATCTTTCACATCAGTGCTGTGCTTGAAAAACTACTCATGTATCTGTATAGCTTGGCACTGTGTTCATTAAACTGGACATTCTTAACTGTGGCAAGCCAAACCACTATTTCAGATCATATCTCCTTTTGTATGAAATATAATCAATCTGTTTCTCTCTCTGAAGAAACATTATCTTGATAGCATTTACTCTGGACAATATGACAAAAATTGTTACTCCTTCAGTAACAGCATTCTTGCAGTTCAGTCAAGACTCAAGCAATAACTACAGTGTGCTCAGTATTTTCACTTGTGAAAACACTGGCAGTGTTCAGTATCTTTATACTTCAATAACAGTAGTAAGCATAATATTTCAGTGTTCCTCTGCAAGCTGTGTGACAGAGTTACTAGATTTTTACTGAATGTCCACTGAGGGTCACAAGAAGTAGGGGGGAAAGTAAAAGGAAGTTTTGAGAGTATCAGACCCATTTCATCACTTTTATCCTGCATTATTATTTTATAAATATTGATAAATGATTCCAGTGAGTTGGTGGCTCAAGTCATCATTTTTATAATATAGCGGAAGAGTAAAGGATATTCAAACCATGTGTAAACCCAGAAATCTGTAAAGAACATCAAATAAGCAGGCGTGATGAGTGTGATTCATCTCACTTTATAGTCAGTGAGGAGATAAAGGGATATTTAAGGAGCAGTTCATTTTATCCTAAACATCTAAAATAGTCCAGATGAATTGTGCCCTAAATGCACTTACTGTTTCCCATTGCCAGCAGATGAAAATTTGGTGAGTAATTCAGATTTAGTGTTTACTGTGCAGGTGTTTAAAGATAAATTTGACTGGATGTTTTTTAAAAGACACGTGTTGCTAAGTAGAATGAATATACAAAAAGCAGCTTTCAGTTAGAAGAAGACACACTCACTTCAGAAAGAGAGCTCTAAATCTATGGTGGGGGAGGGTCTTCACTACCCTTTAATACATGTCAAAGTATAATGGGGTCTTGAAGCTGCATTTGATTTTTCTGTACTGGCTATCGCACATTTCAGACATGTAACACCATGACACAGTACTAAGATTATGTTATTTAAATTATCTTCTTGTTTTGACAGATAATATTTCTTCTGTAAGAAAATCTGCTCATCAATCCTAATGTGTAGTAATTTAAAGATGTATTTATTTGCTTCAAACGTTTATGACTTAGCTCTTTCCAGCTTGTTGTACTGCCAGCTAAGACAATATAGGCAAGGGAACAACTGCTAGTACTCATATTCTTGAAGGATAAAGGGCTTACAGATTTAGACCTTTTGTCTTGAGCTCAATCTAAAAATGTTCTCCTAACCTATATCACTTATCTTCAAGAAGCAAACTGCTCATTCTGGCACAAGACTGTATGGAGATGCTAAATAAAAGTAATTAATTCTATTCACAAAAATAAGCTATACTAAGAGGTCGAGTCTCTTATTTTTTCAGTGGTATAGGTGAGTTAATTGTACTATTAGGAATATCAATGCTGTACCATGGAAGCAAGGGGGATGTTTAAAGGAAAAGAATATCCAAAATAGACTCTTGGAGTCCATACTTTGCCTATCACAACTGAGACAACAGTTCTATGAAATATTACAGGAATGGAGTATCTCAGAGTAGAGATGGCTCTAGGTGTTTTAAACTTCAAGCATACTCCTTTAATGGAAACACACTGGATCTTAATGCACAGAATATTTGATGCATCACTAATACTCATGGGAGCTATAAGGCTAAATTCTTTGCTTACCCCCTCATCAAGAACATCCACATAGCATGGTACTGTGAAAGTCAGAAGCTGGCTCAGCAACAACAGTCCTTTGAAGATTAAATGAGCAATTTCAATTTATTTTGAGGTGTATAATGGCACGTCTGAATAATAAGAAAAATCCAGGTAAGACAAATCTGACATCTAGTCAACTTCTGTCTGACAGAAACTATTTTAACAGATTTTAGTAGCACTCCAAGTGATTATTTATACACTAAAAATGCTTGGTCTGTCAGCCTTCACAGAACAATTTATCCTCCTGCGAAAAACAAGAGTTCTTCCTAGTAGGACATAATATGTGCAACACCCAGAACTCTGTTCCTATGGTAATGCTTAAAATTCTGTAAATCAAGGAGTAATTTGGGGGGGCAACACTATACTGTGTATTTAAGAAGAAGATTTTCAAATTAATATTTTATGCAATAAGAGAGTAGAGACAATATTTTCTGTCAGCCCAAACTGAATATGTTAACTTCTTTATTTTTCCCCTCACATTATATAGAATATGCTGCAATCTGTCAACCTTCTAAGAAAAGTTCTACCCAGTTATCATGAGAAAACTTTTTAATGTCTTCATTAATTAACTTGTCAGCAAAATTACAGTATCCTCCTGAGATTTACTGATGCTGTAAAGTCAAGAGGCTTCATCAGGAGAAAGGACAATCCAGCTATTATGCAAGAAGGGAGTTTATACAAGAAAGAGTAGATGTGGCACTGAGGGACGTGGCTTAGTGGGCATGGTGATGATGGATTGATGGTTAGACTAGTGTCCCAGTGTCTTTTCCAACCATAACGATTCTACAGTTCTATGATTCTAAGATGTGACTGGTCTTAGGTATTGCACTAATGGTATCGGCATGAACTTCAGCATTGCAAGGCCTTGCTCTTATGGACCAAAGAAAGATTCCTGATAAAGATTCAAAGTTCTTCATCTGGAAAATGGCCAAAAGAGCTGAAGACTTGGGGTTCCAATTGAACCTGAGAAAATCATGACCTATGTTATAATTCAGATTTTAAAATCTGAAGCAACAGGAAATATATAAGGGAAGCAAAAAGAAATACATAAAATATATAATGGAATGACCATAGTATTTTAAGTCTAAAAAATGTTAATGACATCACCACATAGCATTATGAACTCATTTGCAACATCATGTACAATTCTGAATAGCCACCTTTACTGAAGGGGAAGGATAACTGAAAAAACTGGGGGCTTGGGTATGCAATAGATCCAAAAACTTTTTTAGTTTAGCCCATTGAGCTAGAAGAGGCACAATAGTTGCTGGTAATGGATACTGCTAATACAAGTTTGAATGTTTTTACAGAAAATACTTAAAATTTTATTTAAAAGTGAAACTTGAATGGTTTTAGAGTGGGGTTTTGTCTGTGATTTAAAAACACATCTGTAGAAGACTGTTGAAGCTAACATATTGACGTTGGACTCGATGATCTCTAGAGGTCCCTTCCAACCCCTACAGTTCTATGATTCTGTGATTCTGTGATATCCTTCTAATCTTATTCCCACAGAGCAAGATACGCTTTCACTTAAATAGATGAAGCTGTGATTGCCTACTAGGTTATGCTGAGTTCTTCTTGCAGTTCCTAGAGTGACATTCTTCTTGTTGTATTTAACTATTTGTAATGCAATGTTTTTGTTCAGATACACATTAGAATGGCATAGTACCCAAAGGATTTAACAGTCTAAACAAAGAACCAACAAACTCACTTTTAGTTCAGTAATAGAGGTAGAAAAAAAATTTACCTTCCTATCAAAGGCATGCTAATGAAATATCAGTAGGTAGTATTTTGGGCAGGCAAGGAGATATCTATTATAGGAAAGCTATTTATTTTAACACTTATTTAAAACAAATATATATTTTTTAAATAAACTAAGAGTGTAAAAATATACTGGAGAGACTGGTTTTAGAGAAGTAATAAGCAATGTAGCATGGAAGGTATTGTGTTATTTTGCCTCAAAAAACAGTTCTGGACCTGTGGTCAGTGCAGCTATCTTTTATCAGTATGATTACAATTTGCAATTGGACTACACTGTGACACTATGATGGGGTGTGGTGAATAAGTGAAAGTTAGCTTAGACTGTAGAAAAGGGGATAGAATAGGTGAAAGTTAGCTTAGTGAATAGCTTATAATAAACTGAGTAGCTGAATAAACATACCTGCTTTATAACCTTACATGGGTTATAGAGTCTGATTCCATGCATCAGTGGCAATATGGCTTAGGGTTAAATACGTCTGAGGGATGCAGGCTGGTAGGTACAAAAATACAGATCCTGTCTCATAGCTTAGGAGGTTGGGCACACTGCATAGTTACTGCTATGTGTTTGCTTTGTCTCATTACTTCTCCCTAAGCATTTGCTATTGGCCATTCTCAGACAATGGACTTGGTGGACCTTTGGTCTGACCTCTTTAACAGGGAGGTTTTCACACACCAGGTTCCCTTAAGCCTGGGGGAGAGCTATGTTTTGAACTTTCCTCTTATCTGCTGTATGTCACTGGTGTTAAGTAGCTGTGGCAAAAGAAAGAAAGGAAAAAAAAAGATATCACTAAGAGGGAGCAGAGTGCAATTTCAGCTGCATTCAATAGAGTTGCAGGACTGAAATTCGATAAACAGATAAATATGGATAAATACTCTTTTCCTTTTTAAAGTACCTTTTATTTTCCTTAAGTGTATTCACTAACAAATAACAATAAATCCACAGGCTTTTTTTCCCCAAGCCACTGAATGTATGTATTTACTCATCAAATTACAGTCAATAGAATTGGTTTTTTTATGATATGGTCACCAAAATTTATCATATTCAGTAATGTGCAAATGATCAGTCACAGAACATTATCAATTGCAATTGTGTTGATTTAATCTGTGTTGATGTTCAAGCATCCTTGTTATGGAGGCGGATTTGAGCAAATAGCTCTCAGATATCATTGAAATACTCACGGAAAGAAAATAGTTCAGTATAGTACCCCTGTGAGGGTTTCTGAAATATGAAGAGAACAATCTCATTCATTATGTGCCACTGGCCATGACTAATATTAGATTTCTTTCAGCACACTTCTCTGATAGGTGAAAGGCTTACAAGATTTCTTTTTATCTTTTTATTTTGATGGGATTTGTAGTTAACAGTGAAGTTCTATTATCTTGTTTTCTTTTGCTTGTTTTTATGGACTGTGTCAAACAGTATTTGGCTTTGTGTACAGTTTGATACACATGTTGGTACATGCTAGATTATTTTTTCAGAATATTATGTACACAAGTGTAATGTTTAACATTTTAGATAAGAAATTTACCATGGAGAAAAAAAAAGAAGAAGCAGCAAAAGTAGAAGAAAAAGAAGAAAAAGAGAAAAAAAAGAGAAAGAGAGAGAAAGGGAAAGGGAAGGGGAAAGGGAAAGAGAAAGAAAGAGCTACATTGCCTTCCACTCACTCTTCTGTCAGCATAATAAAAAAGATAACCATAATTTGATATTTAGGTAGAAACAGTGATTATCTTAGGAGTAACAGATAGTATTGAAGTCTTCAGTGTCATGAAAGAAGTCTACTAGATCAACATACAGCACCGGGAAAAAGTAAACTCTATATACAGTGAACACTAGTTATGACATAAATACACTCGAACTACTTTGTACAAATGCATAAGTGAAAGACTAAAGCTTGAATGCCAAGAGTTGACATATTGTATTTGTTTTCTCAAATTCTTGATTCAAAAGTCTTGTTCATCCACTTATCTAAAGGTAACCCCAAAGATTCCTATGCTGCCTTCATTTGTAACCTGCAGCGTGTATTAGCTGCCAAGAACTACATCTACGTTGTGCTTGTGCAGTTGTACCTCAGTCACGATAAATATGATGAGCTCAGTATCTTTCTCAGATCTACATCTAATCCAGAAAGCAAAGGTGTGATTCAGTTTGTTAGATACAAGTGACTAGTTCAGTACGGTCATCTAGCATCAAGAGCTGGTGCTCTTGAACGGCAAGTGTCTCTCAAAACTCCCGTGACATGCCTGTCACCATCTTGTTGGGTGTATAATGTCATTAGGCAATTACATTTAGAAAACTGATTTACAGACTATGGAAAAGCTTAGTTCCCAATGAAGATACACAAATCTGCAGAGCAACATGTAAACTACATGTTCTCATTTCTAATTATACAGAATGAGTTATCATAGTGAGTTATACTCAAGATGAAAGGTGCACAATCTGTTAGGATTCTTCTGACTACACCCAGCTGTCTAAACACAGATGACATATCAGATGCTATAGAGTAGCTAAAATGCAACAGATTGCATTTTTGCAATCCATTTTGGTGAATATGCCCCCCAAACTGCAGTTCTGCAATAGACCCTGAATCAGATCTGTCCCTTTTCTTTTACCTTTTTAGCAGTGAAGACTTGTTTGAAATTTTCTTTGCAACACCACCACACAGCAATACCCTAGACACCCTTACTAGTTAATTGCAAATAGGGAGGTTTAATTTCATCCTAGTCCTTCCTGAAACCTCTTTTCTTTCCAGTTGTACAGTAGAAGTGGTTAAGGCATATTAATTAGGAGTATGGCTTCCTACCGTCATTCTTCTGGAAGCACTGTTTTCTGTCTCCCAAATCATTTTAGATAGTTGTATTGAATTGATTGTATGTAGTTCATTCAGTCTCAGCATGATTTTGCTTCCTCACTGTCTTCAGGATAAAAGGATTAAAAAAAAAAAGACTTAAGAAATCGCAACACCTCATTTTCACATTAAAAATTGTTATGTCCTGAAAATGTCATAGCATAGTAATGATTACCAGCAAAATGATAAATTGTACTAATTTTTCCTATCTTCTCAATATAGATTTTAATTGTGAGGCATCCTCTGCTTTGCAGTGAAGAAAGGAGACTGTACTTCTACATGATTATTTATTAGCAAGTATTCCAAATTGATTTCACATAATCATATCAGACTAACTATGAAAATACTTCTTTTACAGTTTGAAATATGCACATGCATGCAAAACATAAGCAGCAAATGATAATTAATATTTCTGTCTAATTACTAGCATAAGAGTTCAAGTATCCAAATATTTTTCTTTAACTGTGAGATGACTTTCATGCCATGATACAATACAATGTATTATCATCAAATTAATTTATATTATGTTAAATCACGACAAAGCACAGAATGCCTTGCAACAAGACAGTGCCTGTCAGTTCATCAGCTGCTTCTTGACATGATCCAGCTGTGCATTTAAACAAATGCATGCCTGTTAGAAGAAAGGCTTCTAAATCCAGCAGTAACTGTCAAAGTAGCAGTTGTTTTGAGCTGTCTGTATCTTCCAGATATCAGATACTAAGAAGGTGAGAGGTAGAGAAGACACCTTTGTACACTGCATGGGAATGTATAGTCTTCAGAGTAATTTATTTTCCAGTAGTTCCATATTAAACTGGTCTGCTCGTTCATGAAATATTTGTGTATACTGCGATATGGCCCATACCTAAATTATTATTGTTTTGGGGAGAAGCACACGTTTTCCTTGAGTCACTCCATTTCCTTACCTTTCTTGTTCCTCAGGTGCACTAAAATCATATAGGCCACTAGAGGCTGCTGTGGTGTGAAAAAAATGGAGGAACACAGCTCTTGGCTTTCAGACTTTTTTGGGACAAATAAATATATTGGGTGTAAATTTCATCATCCTCACTTATGAACTACCTTGCCCAACAATGTGAGAGCGGTCAAGGAAGAGAGCCTTCTTTACAGCAAGTAAAGTTGCCTTCCAACTATGTGTCTATGGTAGGGATGTGCAAAATGACTGTGTCTTTACTCAGCTTCAAGAAACACAAAACCTGCACAGGTAGATGGGCTTCTACTCCTAGCTCAGAACATTGTTATCTAATGAATTCTCTGTCCTTAAGCAGTTCAGACACCTAAACTTTCCTCTAATCTTGGGAATGTGCCATGGCTCTGTATAGTACTCCTAGGACCTGTCAGAATTTACTTATGCTGCGTAAAAAGGCAGAATAGAAGTGATATTGTTCCAACAATGTTGATTCAGAAGAGTTAGCTTATTTCCAAAAGATGTCTTGAGGACAGGGAAAGATGGACATCATGACAAGCTTGAACAATTAAGCATATAAGCCGATGCAAACAGAAGTTCCAGTTAATACAGTGAACAATAGACACTCTTCCCTACACCTGTATTTGGAAGTCAACTAGAATTTCAGACATTGAAAAGAATTCTGTTTTCAACAATGTTCCTGAGAGACTTTTAACTCAACTCTTAAGAGAAAAAATCACTGTGGCATGAAAGCTGATATATATAAAGTTTGCAACGTGGGAGCAATTTTTTTTAAACAAAGCAATACACCTTCATTTAAAAAAATGAAATTGTACAGGCTGTTAACCTATAATCCTAAGTATAGTTATGACATTTTCTCTACATGTATTAAAGGAGTGTTTAATTACACATAGAAAATGTCGAGCTAGTTAGGATAATGCACGTTTCTGAATTTTAAAAGACTGGAAAAAGTATTTTAGCCAGTCAAGTATTAGAAAAAAAATGAGATGCTTAACTGATATCCATGTAAAAGATTATGCTCAGATACAAAATCAGGGGTGTGGTGGTGTTTGTTTTTTCTTTTTCCTGAGTGCTCTCTTAAGTTTATAACCTGATGAGCTGTGTCTTACTTCTGATACATATCATAATAGAACTGATCAGAAGTACTATAAAAAGTACCAACTGGCTAAAGCCAGTTGATGATGAATGATGTCCACCAAATTCTTTACAGTAGTCATGGAGTTGTATTCCAAAAAGTAAAAAACGTGATGGAATGATCATACATATTAAGTGTTAGTCTATAGTACCTCTAGGATTTGGACTATATTGCCTTCTTTTTCCTGTTTAGAGCTCTGAGGCTTTAGATGCTCTAACATGTTTCACTACAAAATTTGAATAGCGTTAAAGTATTAATTTTACTAGGAACAAAGCTAGACAGTCTTTTCCATCCCAGCACCACCGATATACAATGCACCTTCAGTCTTCTTTAAAGGATGAAGAGCTGTGAGATGAGATGCTTTTAACAAAAAAAAAATCCAACTTAAGTGAACATGTTTTTGAGAATCAACTCACGTATGTGTCATCTCATGCTATTTAGCAAAAATTATCTGGAGTAGTTGGAGAAAAGTAACTCTGAGTACCGCAGACATAAGGCCAAGTATACATTATGTAGCAGGAACCATGATTGTAGCACAATTAGAAGACAGACCAACGAATATATTAATTTCTTATATTGTGGCTAGGCTGCAGAATGCATTGAACTATTACAATTCACTAGTAATGAACACAGTAGAAAATCCTAAGAGAGATTTAAAATACTTTTCAGAATTAGGAAACCATCAGCTTGAAGTTTTTAGAAATGTGCAAGCCATTACTGAATGTTTCATTAAATTACAGGGGATAAAAATTAGCAGAGAATCTTTACCCACTGGCAGTAACTATTGGAAAGAAATGAGTACTTTTTTCCTTCCTGATTCCTGACAGAGATTTCATGGGACTTGTCAGAAATAAAGGACATGTAGGAAAAGCCTTTGCTCCATTCCTTGCTTATTCATAGCTAAATTTGAAGTCTGGACTTGTAGCTATGAGTAGATATGTAAGAGACAATAAAGGTGAAAGATCTGCCTCTTGACACTGCCAGTTGGCTGAGAAGACTTTTCAGTCTGCCACTCTACATATGGATTCTCGAGTAAAATATTGCATTTCAAGTGCAAGCATTTTGGTAAACAATTGTCCTTGCTTTGAGGTGCCATGAGAGTACCAAAATGTCATGACCATAGCTTCTGCTTCTGAGAAGTATGGCTTACTTTTGTCTGCACCATTTCTACCTCACCAAGCCATTCTGTAGGGAGCAAATGCTGTGCCAAGTCCCATTCAGTTCCACTAGTGACATCCCAAAGAGACTGCAGGTTCAGTTTGCTAGAACTTGGAGTTCTTCTATCTTCAACAACGTAAGGCTGGATAATCTGCTTTAATCTGTAGACATTATCTTTCAAGCTTTTACTTACACAACAAAACAGAATATCTATCCTTAGGGCTGAACTCCATATTTAGAGTTGATTTTGTTCTGCTTTTACTCAGTAGATCTTTATTTTAAGTTTGAATTTACTGAAATTCAAACAGCTGTTTACATCAGAAAGACTCAGACCTGCCAAGATGCCAGTATGTACTCAGCTTTGTACTCTGTAAGTAGTCCTATTGAATTCAGAAAAACTACTCACAGTTTTAAGCACGAATATTGATACAACCAGAAAATCAAAGCAGATCTACTTGCTCAGTGTATGTAATAGTGGTAGAGTCTGGCAATGGAAAGCAATGTTTCAAGTCAGTTCCTCTTAGCAGACTGAAGTAAGTCCTTATTCCTTTTCATAAACCTTTGTTAACAGTTTGAGCTGCCATTTGTTCCTCTGTTTTTAATTCTGCCTTATTTCAGATGTCATTAAACCTTCTTTTGTAGACTGGGTGTCATACTTCAAGGACGTTATTTTTTTTTCTAAAGAATATTCTGAAATCTACTCTAGAGAATTTTTAGTAGTTAGAGTTATAAAGCTGTTTTGGAATCTCCATCATTTCAACAGTATTTTGGGTCTATGCTGCAGTAAGAGTTTATTGTCAATACCAGTTGTCATTGCAACAAACGTTAAGAGAAACAAATTAGAGAAAGTGGTCTCTTGCAGACAGCAACAGCCACTGAGTTACTGATCATCCTGTTTAAAGCTGATTTAAACAGCTTTCTCCCTGTGAGAAATTTTTCAATTAGTTTTGTTTATTTGTGCTTGCTTGTAAAATGGTTTTAAGGATTATGAGCTTCTATTAGCTAATTTTCTTACAGAATTAGAAAATGAGTTGACTGATGTCACCTTATTCTATCACAACATTCATATAAAGGACATGAAGGAAGATACAAGGGGAAACTCAATTCCTTTTTTTGTATATATGTGAGAGCTTCTTCTAAGTAGGTATAATTTTGACTTTTCCATTGCATAAAATTATGAAAACAAAACTATATTTAAGGAAATTTTTTATTTAAACTTTATCTTTCTAATGAAAATGAGCTCAAAAACCCTTTTTCATCCACAGTCGCTGAACTGTAGCAATAACCATGTATCTGGTAAAGTCAGTAACAATTTTAAAAAAGTGAAGAATTCAAGGAAACTGTTTGATAACAAGGTCAGGTGATAGTGAAACTGTCAAGCACATGACCTCTTTGTAATTTCAAGGATCTTTTATACATAGAGATATGTGAATTCCTCAGCCTGACTCACTCCACACTTACTAAAATTTCCACGTTTTTTTTCCTAACACTGTTGTGAAAGTGAAGGTTCTGTCCTTGAAAATAATAAGCACATTTTTTATAGTTTTGGATCACGTTAAGACTTCAAGCCTTCCACTCTGCTGGAAGAGATTAGAGTCTTCTGTTTTCTTCTGTATGCTCCTACATGCATACAAACAGTCTCATCAAGTCAAAACCAACAAAAAGTGAAGTTTATTTTAGATTCCAATATATCTCCTCAGAGATCCCGTTAACATCATTGGTCAAGTTATTTTCTGGAAAATGCTGTCTGATTAAGCCTGAAATGTTTCGGACAAAAAAAGATTTAAGCAGGTCTACAGCAGACAGCATTGCATGATGCTTAGATTTCTGGCAAGTCTATTTAGAGCAGGCACGTCCAATCTGCAACCCACAGGCCACATACGGCCCAGCACAGCAGGCACTCTGGCCCAGCACCTGCCCCACACCATCTGCTCCCTGCTGCTGCTGCAGCTCCACCCGGCTGAGTGGCCCAGCCTGGCTCTGGGAGCCCACCCATCGCTAAGCAGCAGCCAAACCTCAAAAATCTCTGACAAACACCTTGAGAACTCACTAAGAATTGCAGCCACTGCCATCGAACCAGCCTGATGCATTGGTTTCACAAAAACAAGGCCACGTACCCCACTAGTTCTGTGTTTTTGTTCCTCTCTTTTTTTGTTTTAATAAAAAATATTGAAGATTAAAATAAGTTTTGTTACGTATATACATCAACTATATTATAGATTTTATGAGGGCTGCTCTGAAGGTAATGCCTGTTATTTTATTGTATTGGCCCACGTTCTCAGAGGTAGATGGTGGTGGTATTGCAGTAGAGGTTGAACCTTCCCACCAGTATCTTGTTCCATGTTGTTGCCGTGTGACAAATGGCAGCAGAGGGGCAGTCTGACACAATGGCTTCTGACATGGAAATGTAGATGAAGCAAAGGTGTGGAACTGAATTCCTCCATGCAGAAAAAATGGCACCCACTGACATTCATAATTGCTTGCTGAACATTTATGGAGCCCAAACAGTGGATGTGAGCAGAATGAGGTGGTGAGTGGTGCATTTCAGCAGTGGTGACAGTGACAGTGGGTCACCACTGCTGGTGCAGATTGCAACAAGCGTGGCATGCAGGCTCTTGTTCATTGCTGGCGAAAATTCATAGCTCATGGTGGTGGCTGTGTTGAAAAATAGTGTTTTGTAGCTGAGATTTTGCTCTATCAAACGTGTTATTGTGCTCATTGTATCAGTTGTAGATCCATGGAAACACAGCAGGCATTACTTTTGGAGAGACCTTTATACAATGCAACCCAAGACAATTCCTGTTCACTCAATGTGGCCCAGGCAAGCCAAAAGGTTGGACACCCATGATCTAGAGGCTAGGAATTGCGACCCACAGAATTCCAGCCCCAGGGCATAGGCTAGGCTGAACCACCATTCCACAGCTGGAAACCTTCAATTGCCAGGCAGTTGCTCAGTCAAAGAGCTGGAACTGTTACCAGCAGTGGATCTGTTTCACCAAGCTACTGAAGAGATTAGGGGACTTTCCCTTTGCAGGATATTTCCAGCAAATCCACAAACTGAATTTACAATACATTTTCTTCTGGAAGCTCTGGAATTACAGCCAGCTCAAGCACTGAACAGTTTCCCAAGCCCATGGCATCACCTGGAAAGGAGCTAATGTTTTCTGGAGATGGAGGAGTTGGAGATGAAATTGCACTGACAAGCAGTTTTTCTCTCTTTTAGAGTAATAAGGAATAGTGACATTTGCTCTAATAAAAAAGCAGGAGCGTTATCACAGATGTCCTGGGTCTGTGGCTAAAAATCATAGAATCTGTGGCTTGAAATAAGGATGATCACAACTCCTAGAAATTAAAAAAGTCAAGAACAATTCCCACAAATATTAAGCAAAAAATCAACTTCTTTTCTCCCCTCACTTCCCCCACTAACACCTTGTCTCTGATAGATTGTCACTATCAATGCTAGGATATGGTAACCATGTAATATAAAAGCCAGTTTCATCTATCTTTTTCCTTTCTGCTTTATTTGGTTCTTAAGCAGGCTTGCCATGAACTTTAAATGCACATTGTTCATGATGGAAAGTGTCCTTTTAATTTTCTTTATGACATATTCCTTCTTTTGGACATGAGAATAATGGACATGAGAATAATAATCTGAATGATGTTAGGTGCTGAAAAGCTGCATTAGTTAGTAGCTCCCTCTCTACTAAGATATTTCTGAATCTTTCAAATATTATATGCTGCGGTGATGTGCTGATAGCATCACTAGAAACATGATGCTACAGATTAGCAATAAAAATATTCTGGAAGAAGGGTAGGGAGAAGAAAAAAAGCTTGAAAATATGCTAACGGAATGAATGAGCTGCACTTCTTACTATCTTAAGGAAGAAAATGATAATGCAGCAGAGCCCTTCACAGCCTTCAGCTGATCTTTTTGGAGCTAAATCAATTAAAAAGATGTAAAAGAAATATTATAACCATTTAGAAGAACATTTGAGAAGAGAAAATTAGATGTAGTTGTCATGGAGTTCCCTTGTCTATGTAGACAACCAATAATGCCTGCCGTGTTTCCATGGATCTACAACTGATACAATGAGCACAATAACATGTTTGATAGAGCAAAATCTCAGCTACAAAACACTATTTTTCAACACAGCCACCACCATGAGCTATGCATTTTCGTCAGAGAACCAACAACATCAAGGGAATTGAAAGCCTGTGGAACTGTTCCACCTCTGGCTTTTAAAGATGAGATTTTCAAACAGAAGTAGGAACACATTTTAAATAAATGAGCCCTGGTTTTGGTGTTACTCATTAATGGTGAAACAAAGTAATTAGTAGGAAGAGAAAAATTTCAATTTTCAGAAAAAAAAATCTTAGATCAGAAAATGCTTTAGATTCAATTGAACTTGAATTGAACTATTGAATTTTTAAATGAATCAGAAACATAAAATTTTATCATAAATCATAAATAGAAACATTGGGTAATATCAGAATGTGAATAACGAGAGTCAAACGTGGCAATACCTTTTTAGTAGAAGGCAGGTTGAAATTATCCTCATACAATGGGAGGAGTACACATACAAGTATGCACCTTTTGTTATGCATCTTTTAAAACAGGTCAGATGAGAACACTGTAATATAGTTGATCCTGTCTTGGATGATTTTTGGAATATTACATCATTTGCAGCTGCTGTTCACCTTAGCCCATAAGAACAAAATAAAAACATATGTTGGAAGGAAGAATTTATTAAGTCAAATTATCATTTGTGTGTGAACATAAGAACTGGAATTGCACTGTAGCTGCAGTACAAGAACTAATTGAAAAAAACATCTTCAAATTATGCAAAGGTATCCTTGATATATAACTTTGAAATGGCAATAATTAATTTCAATTAACTTAAAACTGTTAATCAATCCAATAATCTGTCTATTTTTATCCCCATTAAAAGAACTTTGTGATGCAGAGATCATTTGTCTTGTTTGGAAAGGGTTACCTTTCATTTTTGAAAACTTCAAAGGGGTTAACCTTCACTCATTGGAATTGTCAGTGAAGGAAACTGCCTTCTATCCAATGAACAAACTGATTTATCAACAAACAAATAAAAAGCAACCAAGGAAAAATCTGGAGGAAGTTTACTGTAGACAGTAAGGGAGCAGCAAGATACCTAAGCATTTGGCTCACATGATATTATGGTATCTGCTATTTAACTTGCTATTCCCTCAGTGGACAACGATGTCTATAACAAGTGCCCCTCTGTCTCTTCCTGTTTTTTTTTTTCATTTCCGGCAGTAGGAGCTCAGGAAATAAGCTTACATTTGATTAATTTAAATAAAATAAATTTAATCCAAAAAGTGTACCTCACTAACTACTAAGTCAGAAGTTCTTCTCCAAAGTCCTATTTATACAATACTAAAATACTTAAGACCAAGTTTTATTTTTAAAAAGTTTTACCACTGCATTGTAATTTTGGGGATTTCAGCTCTCATTGGGAAAAAAAAAAAAAGTAACTGAAATTTCATTCTTTTGGTATTTCTTTGCAGCAACTGTAATTAGACAAATTCCCTTGTGCCTGCTGCTCTTTTTTTTTTTATTATTGCATTTTGTAATTTATTGTTTAAGGGTCTATTGCAAAGTACTGCTTTCATTGGTTGTATTACTGCTCTAGGATTATTTTCATTTTAAACAGATTCAAAAGCACTTCATGTTAAAAGTGCATATCTCCATGTTTATAAACACTGTTTCAAGCAGTTTTTTATATTATGCATTTCTTTTGCCATCAGTGCAGTCCTGAGCAATGTCAACCAGTGAATTTAGGGCACATGGAAGGATGTATGAATACTTACAAGTGCATCTTGAGAACCATGGGAGTTAGCTGTGTGCAACTTTGACTTTATAGTACTAACATCCATAGTATCACTCTACACAAGCAGCAAATGTCCTGAATCAAACTTCTGGAATCAGGAAAGTACTAGAATTTGACAAGCAAATGCATAATCAGTTTCAATAGGTAGCCAAATGTAGGCAATGTCTATTTCTATGGTAATGGGTGATTTATGATTCTTTTTCCTCCTCATCAAACACAGCAAATGGAAACAAAGACACGTCAGTATCAATTATCAGAAAAAAAAAAAAAAAGAGTAAACACTGAATACAAATAAGGTACCAGCTCTAGACTGAAATGACTGAGGTGGGAAATTCAATATCTAAATTACAATCTATTCTTAATTTCCCTCATAGTGTGAAGATTTTGTCTTGAAGACTTGAAAATCAAGTGCTAAAACCTATTTCACTACAGTGTATAAAATAATGTACCTAATCGATAAATAGATGGATAAATAAACATAACTCCAGAAAGATAAAATTTTAACTTTTATACAGGACCATTTTTTCTGAACTTTTGCAGCAGGGTCATCTAAAATGTGCATATACTTCTAAAAAATATCAACAATAAGTTTTTGATATTTTTCAATGGTGAATGAAATAATTGTGCACTTAGCACAATGACCCAAAATGCAGATGGCCTTACAAAGACTTATATTTTAATGTGTAGAATAATATGATCATGTTATAAAGGTATAATTCAGTGTTGCTAATCAACCTAATTATAGGAGTTCTTACAGGCATCTTTGGCATTCTGAAATGTTGCTCCAGTACCACAGTAGTTTCATTTATGGAATTTTGTTCTTGCTTTCCTAATTTTTTCTAGGCTTTCATTAAGAAAACAAGAAACCTTTCTGAGACTTGCTTGTTTTTAAAGAAAGTACATGAGATCAGTTTGAAATAACCATGCTGCCAGGTCACAATGAGAAATCATGCAAAAAAAAATGTCATTACATCTTGTTTCATACCGTTACTCTTATTGAAAGTGAAGTACTTTAGTACTAGGGCGTGAAAATGTTTGTCATTTGACAATCTGAACTCCTGAATTGGAAAACTGTCTTTAAGATTTCCAGAGTTATCCTTGGCCTGCCATGTACAGCAAAGATTTTACAGGTAAGCATTAATATGTTACCCTATCGTATTATGAGTCGGTGTGTTTTGCTTTCATTAACTTAATAGCAAAGAGAACATTGCGTAGAAAAGTGAGTTTAACATCACAGTTTTCATCTTATTACAAGGATATACACATAGCATGGTGTGCTTTATATTGGCACCTTCTAAAACTGGAAGTCTCTTTGCTCAAAAGTAGGATGACTCTCTTGTAACATCTTCTTTGTCAGCTTGATGAAGTACAGACTACAGAAGTGGACACTGAGGTTGTCAGGAAACTAGCTAAAATGCTAAGGGTTATTGTTAGTGGTGTGAAGTCACAGTGGTGTACCCCGGTATCAGCATGGGGTCAACAGTAATTAACATCTTCATTAAGGAACTAGACAGTGCAGACTTGCAAAATATATCAAATTGGGATGAACAGCTGATGGCACAAGATGGTTGTGCTGCCATATGTTGAGAGGATGGGAATAATGGGACAACAGGAATTTCATGAAGTTCCCCAGAGGGAAATGCAAAATCCAGACTCTAAGGAAGAAATATCCCAGGCACCAGGAATTGCTGGAGGCTGACCAGCTGGAAAGTAGATTTGCAGAAAAGGACCTCAGAGTCCCCATGGACACACAGTTGACAATGAGCCAGCAGCATGTCCTCACTGCAAAGGCCTGGGATGTACTAAGGAAGAGCACTGCCAGTCTGTCAAGTTACACGACCCTTCCCCTCCGCTCAGCCCTTCTGAGAGCCTCCAGTGTGAGAGACATGGACAAACTGGAGTGAATCCTATGAAAGGCCACTCTCTCTTTTGTGTATGTGTGCTGAAGGACAATATTCTATCTCCTGGCAAGACCTGTATGCATGCAAGCAAACCTCAGTGCCAACTACTGGAGTCAGGCCAGGGGAGTGGACCCTCCCGGCCTGCAGCAGCAGCTACTAGAGAGAGTGGGGGAGGTCTTAGCGCCAGCCACTAGTGGGACCTGTGTGTGTGTGAGTGAAACTGGTGTCAGCTACCAGAGTGGATGGGATCCTAGGCTCAGTAGTTGGAGGGGCCATAGCTTCATGGGCCCTGAAGACTGTGTGCGCAGAGAACCAGTTGCTGAGGAGACTGGTATGAGTGAACTTGGTGCCAAGTACTGGAGTCAGACTGGGGGTGTGGGCACCCTGGCCTGTGGTGCCAGCTGTTGAAGTGGGTGTCACTAGTTGGAGAGTCCTCTTTAGGCCTAAGGAGGGCTCCGCAGACTTTAAGTCTGCAGTGCCGGCTTTTGAGGACTGGCATGAGTGGACAGGGTGCCAGCTACTGGAGTCAGATCAGACATGTAGGCCCACGTACTGTAGGGCCAACTACGGCAATGAAAGAGGTCCTAGCATCAGCTGCTGGAGGAAGTGGCAGTTTTCTACTCCCAGCCATGATGGGGGAGTGCTGTGTGTTCCCAAACCAGGTTCTGGTGAGGGAATAGCATGAGGGAGGTGAGTGCAGGCTCTGCACTGCTGGCTGGAGCAAGGTTGCATGTTGCAGCCCATGTGCCTCGTACTGACTGCTGGAGAGGGGTGTGTGCCTTTCCCAAAATGGTGTGCATGTGTGTGTGTGTATTCTCTAGCAAATTTTACCTGGATAATCCAGTGAGTAGCTGAGTCCTTGGGTCTGAGCCAGGGTATTAGGTGAGCAGGACACATCCTGAGGCTGGGCAGAGATCTTGCTTCCCCAGGAGCTTTGCTGGGCCCCAGCAGCAGGGCAGGAGTGGTCCTACTCCAGAGCAGCTTGAGGAGGCAGCTGTGCTCTTTATCTCTCTTTACAGCTTTAACCAAGGAACCCTGAATATTAAACAAATATCATAACAAGTCAGTCTTACAAAACTGTGCTGATCAAGTTTATACCTGCAGGCCATAACAGCTAGAAGCCCTGCCATGAGACCACTGGTCGTTAAGAACTGCTGATAAAGTTTGTAAAAAGCCTTGAAGCCTACATCATATGATTTCTGAAGAGAGGGCAGGGGATAAATTAGCCAGGACTGATGGGGTAAATCAGAATAGTACCACTGACTTTAACGCATCTTTGTCAATTTACAGCACACAAGGATACAACTCAAGTCCTAATGCTCCTCTTTTAAAGAAAAATGGAATCCAGGAAGAAAAAATAAATCTTGGCAAACTAAATTTGTAATAAACTGAATTTTCACATTAGCAAAAGTATATAGCCTCTAAAATGGTACTATTAAAAAGTCAGAGGTAATATTCCTGGAATGTCCATGTCTTTTTCTCATATGGTGTACAAACATGTTCAATATACAGATCAGACACCTGCAGAGATAGCAGGAGTCTCCACTTGCTACTTTTTCCTGTGACAAACTGTCAGCAGTAAAACTTACTCAATAGAAGCTCAAAAAATGCCAATCAGAACAGAAGTGACAGATTCAAAATTACACTGGCACTACCTCTTGCTCAGTGCTAAATGAGTACATTTCACCATTATTATCCAAATATTGGTTGCAAAACACATTTTCCTTTTATATCAGTTAGCATGAAATGATATCCCTCCACCTTACTTCTTCCTAAGAAACAGACTCAGTGCTATGTTTTGTTCACCATCCTAATGCATCTAGAACCTACAATGAAATGAACCTGTACCTTTCATTTCTTTCTGATGATTAATTTATTGAATTTTACTATTTTGTGGTTTTGATGTTTTTGTATCAAGTTCATGTTGAGGGTTTTATGGAGTTGCACCTTTTGGAAGCAGCAAGTCTTTAACATGCTGACTTCCTACATCAGGCACATATAGTATTTGGGAAGTCAAACAAAATGTAGTTTCATCTGACGCTTCCCTTTCTCAAACAATGATTCCTGCACTGTTGTGTTTTTTTTACATTATTGAAAAGCATGACTTCTATATTACAGAATCACAGAAACGCAGAATTGCAGAGGTTGGAAGGGACTTCAAGAGATCATCGAATCTAACTTCCCTACTGAAGCAGGTACCCTACAATAAGTCGCACAGGTAGGCATCCAGCCAGATCTTGAATATCTCCGTACAAGGAGACTCCAGAACCTCTCTGGGGAACCTGTTCCAGTGCTCTCTCACCCTTACCATAAAGAAGTTCTTCCACATGTTTTTATGGAATTTCCTATGTTCAAGTTTTAGGCCATTGCTCCCTGTCCTATCACTACGTGCCACTTCCTGGCTTCATCCTTTTGCCTCTCACCTCCCTTTAAATATTTATAAACATTTACTTCCCTCCTCAGTCTTCATTTCCCCAGGCTGAACAGACCCAGGTTACTCAGCCTTTCCTCATAAGAGAGATGCTCAGGCCCTTTATCATCTTTGTGGCCTTCCATCGGACTCCTTGTAGGAGATCTCTGTCTTTTTTGAGCTAGGGAGCCCAGAACTGGACACAGTATTCTAAATGTGGCCTCACCAGGGCAGAGTAGAGGGGGAAGATCATCTCCTTTGACTTGCTGGCCACAGACTTTTTAATGCACGCCAGGACACCATTGGCCTTCTTGGCCACAAGGACACACTGCTGTCTTATGGCCAACCTGTTGTTCCACCAGAACACCCAGTTCCTTCTCTGCGGTGCCCCTTTCCAGAAGATCATCCCCTAACCTGTACTGATTCTTGCAGTTATTCCTCCCCACGTGTAAGACGCTACACTTGCTGTTGTTAAATCTCATCAGGTTCCTCCCTAGCCCAGCTCTCCAAACTGTCCAGGTCTTGTTGAATGATAACACAGTCTTCTGCCATGCCAGTCACTCCTCAAAAAGTGATCACTCATCATAAACTTAATGGCTTGGACAATATCTATAAAGTTACAGTATCTTCTAACAGTGCTGGCTTTCAACTGGGATGAAATGTGACCAATTAATAAAGCTAGTAGGTAACTTGATATTTCTATTTCTATCCTTTATCTGTGATTTTCTTACTTCTCTTTTCCCAATCTTTGTTATTCTAAAGTCTTGAAACACTCACAACTATTCCCTTCAATCTTTCTCCCAGAAACTCATGCCAAGGGTGACATAAGGCTACTTGGGTAAAGCTCAACTCTGTAGCTGATGAAGATTCAGACAAGGAAAACTTCATGGACTATTTCACTTGGAATGTTTTATTTGGGATATTTGGGGAAGGGAAGTGATAATAAATAAAAGAAAGGATTATTTTTGGATTTCCCACTTGACTATTGACGTTGAAGAGCTAATTTCTCTTTCATATCATTGTCTTTCCATTATTTCCATATTCAGTGTCAAAAAAGATGAATATTGAAATACATGTTACAGAAGGAACTTGTGTGTATTATAATATGATTGGCTGGCCGAATTGAGTCTGTACTGAAGTTACACACAGAACTGTCATTGAATCTGCTATTTCTCTTTCTCCTCTGCCCTGACACCCCTTATTGCAATAATGCTGTCTGTATGTATAGAACTAGAATAACCTATCTCATCCAGTCTTATAGGTCCTTGTTCCCCTCTCCTCTATTTAAACCTCTTTAGATCTTCTTACTAATTCACTGTAGCAAGTTATCTCAATGAATCAAATCAGTTCCTCTCTTCTTTCCTGATGCTTAGCACATCTGGCTTTTCTTCTAAAAATCACTTCCATATGCCAAATTCTCTCTCTTTACTATGATGCTGGAATATAGCATTTCTTAGGCAAAATTATTTTCAACTTTTAGGACATAAATCTTATATTCTTTTCACACTCAAAGTAAAGATATAATGTGGATTCTGAGTATTCAGAGAGTAGAAAATCCAGCCCCAATATGTTATTTCTAATATCTCTTTCTGGTTTTACATGAAGAATTCTTGGCCAAATCCTGGAGGCCTGATTCTTCTCACAGTTACACCCTTGTGACTTGCAGTGAAAATAAATAACACAGAACATGGCCTATCTACTCTTTCATCCTACAGTAGGATTTCATATTTTCACACATCACCACATCTGCACACAACTGTTCTTAGATTAGCCTCAAATCAGTTAGCTTGAGTATCTAGTCTGCAATGCTTAGACATCAGGCCAAAATTCTGTTTTAAAATGCAAGCTTTGAAATCCAGTTTAAATATCTAGAAGTATATTCATCATAAGTTCATCAGAACTTCTAAAAAAATTACATTTAAGAATAAATACCTTATTTTATGTCTAATTTATACTTTACTCTCTATATATTTAATTATAAAATGAAGCATATAGTAACCTTTAAGTACATAGTATTCCTCTCTGTATGAAAGAATAAAATACATTTTCAGCATGGAATAAATTTTTTATGCCAGTTTTGTAAACTCCTGGAGAATAAAGACTATCACAGAAATACTGACACAACTTAATACGCAACATTCTTTGTAAGGTACATAAAATAGTTGAATATTCCAGAAATTTAATCTTTTTAAGACAAGACATTTTGTTTTACTCCATACACAAGAGAAAGGGGTGCTGCATAGAATAACTGTATCAAACAAGTTTTCCTTTTTTTTTTTTAACTTATGTTTTCTTTTAATAATTTTCTATGGGCTAATAATGTTTATGAATGATGATTACATATTGGAAATATTGTTCCTAGTTTATTTCCATTAAATTCTATTTATTTACCTAGTAGTTTCTAAGAAAAAAACTTCTAGTAGTTTCAGAAAAAAATAATGAGTAACAAACATTTAAGTGATGAAAAATAAAAAGAAATGCTTATTTAACATTCCTCCAAGAATGTTAATAGGATATTATCTGTAAATATTTTAGGATGGCTCTGTGTACAACTTAGTTTTCTTAGTAGGCAGCTTTATACTCATCTAAGCAGAGCTCCTGTTACAGTGGCATAAAGAAAATTATCCTTCAATCCCCACAAGCAGAAAAATCATCAAATTTACAAAATCTCTTTCAATGAATAATATTAAATCAGGCTTCGCACTTTTTGACTTGCTATTCAACTAGAATTGGACATAACCTGTCCAGTGTAACCTAAGAAACTGTAAGACTACTAGCAAAAAGAAATACATTACAGAAGGATTTGGCACCTGTTTTCTGGTGCTGCTCTTGTAATGCACCACAAACAGAGTGGAAAGCATTTATTCTTGCCAAGAGCTTGTGTTGTGGTTTAACCTCAGCAGCAGCTCAGCAATACACAGCCATTTGCTCACTCCCCTCCAAGTGGAATGAGGGAGAGAACTGGAAACAAAATAGAATTCATGGGTTGAGTTAAAACCAATTTACTAAGACAGAAAAGGAAAACAGAAACAAAAATACAATGATAAATATATGTATATATCCACGGTGCAATTACTTGCCACACACCAAACAATGCCCAGCTAATAATACAACTGTTCGTCAACCAACAGCTCACCAGCAACGCAATGTCTCACCACCACTGACAGATGCCCAGCAACCCCCAAGCAGTGGCCAGTCCCCAGCCAACTCCCCACCACTTTATGGCCTTCCACATGCTCTCATGTGGTATGGAATCACCCCTGGCCTAATTCAGGCACCTGTCCTAGTTCTGCCCTGTACCCTACTGCTACGCCATCATGGTGGCGGCTCTTCCCTGCCAAATGGCCCTGCCCAGCCTGGCCCCAGACTCACTCCCTCACTCTGCAACAGCCAGAACATTGGTGTACTGTCTCAGTTGAAACAAGGACAGCTGGGATGTTGGAGAAGAACCCAGGTGGAACATGCATTTTCAGCTCTGCCCATAGCAGGGGAGTGGTTTTGCATTTGTTCCTTCTCTGCCTTCTTTTGTCTATCTTCTTTATTTAGACTGCAAATGCCTTTAGGGAAGATAACGGCACTATTTGCCTCTACAAGAAAAGCAGGAAACCCAGCTATGGTTAGTTATGGGTAGAATATTAATAAGAGCTTTGTCAAACATGGCTAATGACCTGGAGCAAAAATTCATAAAGGTGTGATTATTGCACAGCTATGGCATGTCAAAGCTGATACATGATTGATTGTTATTTCTAGAGCACATGCAGAGCTTGTGAACAGACTTAACTTTCATGATTTTCTCATTCATTTTGTTTGAACTGAAATGCCAACAAGCAAAGTCAATAACAAAAAGCAAGAGTTCAAAGAGGGACGATGTTCGACACTGGTATTTCCCTGTGCAATCATGCTTTTTACTGGAAAATTAGGCAACTAACAGTTGTAAATCTACATTGTACCAAAAGTACGTATCTATCTTAAAAGAATCCCTCTCAGATCAAACTGAATCTCTACTATGTCAACTAGAGGGATGATTCAGTTATCAACAAACAGGCCCTTAGTGCAGTGTTACATAGAACATTCTACCCAGATTCCACCTGCCATTCCAGAAGGACACAGTATTCTTAAGTCTATGTATTCTCGCTACCAGGCCCTTTGGACATCTCTGATACCTCATATGGTCCCAAGAGGCACCACAATCTGATGATGAGGCAAATGATTCCAGTATTGAAACCTTAGCCCTTCGATAAGTACAATGGAACTTATACACTAAGTGAACATAAAGACAACTAGAATTAGTTCAAATTAAATCTCATTCTATTTATCATCTCCTAGCATAACTTACCAAAAGGGTCTGAACACAGAATTTGGTGTGACTATCTTAGGAAAATTTGGCACCTAACTCATGTAATCATAAATTGCATCATTTGTATTAATCCATTCAAAACTGTCCGTGTGGACCTGTGTATGAAATCTGATAAAACAAAAGTGTGGCCTATTTAGTCAAATATAGGTCTACATTAATGTTTGCTGAAAAACTTTATAGAGTCCTTTCATTGTACTTACTGTTATTGCCTCCACTGAAACTTCCACAAGCAGTCCCTGATGCCTCTCGATGTTCTCTAGATTACTTGACCTGGCCTTCACCTGCAAATCTACAAGGGCAAGCGTGCACCGTGGTTCCAATGTCACAACTATCAATCCTGTGCAGTCTTCTCCGATATCTCAGTGCTTCTCAATGGCACTAGATGCCTCTCTGTCAGTAAATAAATCAAGACCCAAGTCTTCAATGACAATAAGGAAGGCCCAGGCACCTAATCTGCATCTATACATCTGAATTTAGATACTTCAGTCTGGAATTTCATCCTGCTCCTGTTTTACTTCGTTGTTCGTAAGACCACCATTTCTGGGCTGAAACTACAATGTTAAATGCCAGAGGAATACTAAAAGTTTAGGTTCTGTAAGAAGTGTTTTGTCATGGTTCTCAGAAAGTCTGAAACCAAGGAAACAGCTGGATAAGCTGTATGAACAGAAAATTCTGAGGATATAATTCCTTTTCTAAAGGAAGTGCACACCTCCAGGTTTTTCTGAAATTATTCTATCTGTAAGGCTGTTACTGAAAATCCATCTTCCGCAATACTTACTCCATTCTGAATGAAATGCCCAGCTAAAGTAACCAAAACAAATAGTTGGCCTACAACATCATTACACTTGATATCTGTTTGCCCACAGGGCCAGATTACATATAATTGTTCTCCTTTGTTGTGGATACAGTTTGCTTCACAATTAAATTGCAGCCAGAGTTGGCTGAAGTATTTTGGCTGTGGGTAGGAATGTGAAGATTTCTATTTTCAAGAGATTTTCTCCTATTGCCAGGTATGCTGTAGCTTCTGTTCAAGCCAGTGTGCTGTTTTGTAAGTTATCTGTGCAAAAGCTGATTTAGAAGCTAAGAAGAGAAACAAGGGGCAGAGTGAACTGTCTGTGAGCTCTCCTTGATTTTATGTCAATTGCCTGATTGCCTTTGTCTTGGAAGTCCCCTTCAATATTCTGCATCTAAAAATTTGACTATTATTAGAAATGTTTTGTTACGTCTGGGTAAATTTAGTTTTACATATCCAGCGTGGTATCTCACGGAGGAGTTGTAAATATGTTTTTCACACTGGCAGTTCCCGCTTTGCCTGAATTGAGGCCTGTGGCAAAGTTTTGGTAAGAGCATGTTTAAGAAACGATGAACTGCTGCACCATAGCAGCTGAAAGAGAGGAGTGAGAAATGTGAGAGACATGGCTCTGAAGGCACCAAGGTCAGTGCAGGAGGAGGGCCTGAGGGCTTCAGGCACAGAGGAGAAGCTCCCTGTAGCCCAGAAGAGGCCGATGGTGGAGCAGGCTGTCCACCTGCAGCCCATGGGCACCACACTGTGCAGCCATGGAGGAGCCCACACAGGGTCAGTTTGGTAAGGACAGCATCCTACAGAAGGACTTCAGGTGGATCAAGGGCCATGAAGGAGTGGCAGAGATAGAGCCTTAAGGACTGACCACAGCTCCCATTCCCCTTTCCTCTGCACTGCTCAGGTCAGGTAAGGTAGAAGAGGGAGGATGGTGGAGGAATGTTCTTTTAGATTGCTTTTAATTTCTCACTGCTTTAATCTATTAGTAATAAGTAATAAATTACATTAATCTCTCTGTGCTGAGTCTGTTTTGCTGGTGACGGTAATTGGTGATTGATCTCCCTGTCCTTATCTCAACATATTAGCTTATTTTTCATCACATTTTCTCCCCTTTTTCTTTTGAGGATAGACAGTGAGTGAGCTGCTTGGTGAAACTTAGCTGCCTGTCAGTTTGAAACCACCACAGAGCCACAGAGCATAATCTTAACTACAGTTCATAAAATCTCTAAAGGAAGGGGATTCTTTCTTATTCTGCATAATCAACAGCCCATCTTTTATTTTCCTTTGTTAAACTTAAGGCATGGGTGATTTGCAAGGAGGAAGGTAAAGATAACTGACAGATGTAATTGAGGTCAGAAAAAAGGAATAGCAAATTTTTGTGTAACTGCAGTTTCTTTGGAATTTCATGCTTGCTCATTTCTGAATCCTTTTGCTTATAGAATCATTTGAACTGGAAGGGATCCTTTAAGATCCTCAAGTCCAACTCTCCTGCAATGAACAAGGACACCTACAGCTAGATCAGATTGCTCAAAGCCCCCACAGCCTGACCTTGAATATCTCCAGGGATGGGGCATCCACCACCTCTCTGGGCAACTTGTTCTAATGTCTAATCACCTGTATTGTAAAAATCCTCTTATATTCAATCTAAATCTCCCCTCTTTTAGTTTCAAACCATTTCTCCTTGTCTTGCCACAGCAGACTCTGCTAAAGAATCTGTCTCCTTCTTTCTTATAGCCCTCCTTTAGATATTGAAAGGCTGCTACTTCTCGGGAGGTGCACTGTGTTGTCTGCCTTAACAAGAATTGCATTCAGAAGATCCTTTCAGTTAACTGTAAGTCCTTTAATAAGGAAATTTAAGTTCTTAAACAAGAGAAATACCTGTTAAAGATTAGAGGAATTTTGCACCTTGGATTGTGCAAGTTCCTTAAAATGATAATGCACCTTAAAAAAAACAGATGTTGAGTGGTAGGTATTTCACATGATATATACATCATTATTCCCTGTTGTGTTTATTTTCTTATGACAGTTTTAATGTTGATAGTTTTTGTGCCTTGTTACAGAATGATATGAAAATATTTGGTTCTATTCTTTTTAAAAGAATGCCAAGTTTTCTCTAAACTGAAGAAAAGAAAAATAAATATGTAGAGATTAAATGAATAATTTTACACCTCATTACAGCTTGAAAGGATGAAAGTTTAGTTTCATTGCTGATGTGTTCCTTCCTCAACAGAATTTACTGAATTCTATTAATTAAAGACATCATTTTTTGCAATCAATGGTAAGGGTGAATTCTCATATATTTGCATAAAGAAATCTGGAGCTGCTTTGTCTCACAGTAAGAAAAATATATGCAGAAGAAAATCTCAGTATTTGCAGAGGAATTAGTTTATCTGTATTTTGCTATATTGAAGTATTTTGCAAAATGTCTTCACATTAAAATAAGTCTCAAATGAAAATGCTTGCAAGATGATATAAGGTATTTTAGGGCATTTAAAATAAGCAGTAAAAGAAATTTAAAAACATCAAAGCAAGGAACTTTTATTATGTGCTCCTGCATTATTTCCTTTGTTGTCTTTGTGTGAGTATTTTAACTTAATACTTATGATACATGATCAAAGTTTCAGATATCCAAAAGGCTTCATATATGTTCATTTTATAACTAGATTTTATGAAAAATATTATCACAGCTAGATCTACTATCTGAACTTCTATTTCAATGTAACTGTCTCAGTGCAAAATATCTGAAGACAGGTCATTCCCTTGCAAATGAGTTTTCAGTAGACCTGCTGGTAGCCATGCACTTTGCTTGCTTTTTTTAAAACTGTTAGGGTTGGATGATCTGGACACAATTATAATATAGAAATATAGAATGGGAGACATTTTGAGAGAGAAATAATCTTTGCTAACATAGAGAATATTGCATGCAAGAACCATGGATAAAATTGGCCATAAAAGTAGAGGTACATGCTTTCACTGTCTCAAGAAATGTAATATCATCAGTAATTAATATTTCTGATGGATAACTTTCTAAGTTCAGAATGTGCTGGCATTTTGCTCTGCCACACACACCTCTGCTCCTCAAGGCAAATGCATTCTCAGTTACTTTCCAACATATTAGACAGTTTAAAACAAATCAAGGCAAAGAGAAAATGGAATTTATATTCAGCTCCCAATAATCCACTTAGTTTCTCAGCCCTAGACTGCTAAGAGAATTGCTCTTTATTTCTAGTATTAGATAATGGTCCTACATCAACTTTTCTAGTAACAGATTCTGTTTAGCTGTCGCTTGTGGACATCAAGGCAAGGCTTAATGTTCCAAGATTCAGCAACCCACACGTCACTCAAAAAAATCACTGTGTTTCCTGAAATCTCTTCATTGTCAGTGATATCTGTGCTAACAGTTCCCTCAAATATGGAACACAACTGTGTACATACACACATGCAAGCTTACCTGACCTAATTAAAGCAATATCTAGCACAGTTATTAAGTACTAATATAACATACTAAATATTAAATATAAATATAATATACTAAAATATCTGGACGAAATGCTTCTAGGACATCAGCACTGACAGACGACAAAACAGGAATAAAAATCAGGCATTTAAATTAGTCAGAATGGTGGACCTCTCTCCTAATGTTGATTTGCTTGTTTGTTTTTTTCCCAGTGGAGCAGCAGCATCGTATTGTCTCTTTGTTTTCCAAGCAATATTAGAGGGAATGTAAGAAGACCAATCATCTGATTTAGTAAATTAAGTTTGTTGCCATAAGTTCTGCATAAAACTATTAGAGAGTGTCTAAAGAAGGACTATAAAGATGGTAAAGGGTCTAGAGAGGAAGGCGTATGAGGAGTGGCTGAATTCCCTTAGCTTGTTCTGCCCAGAGAAGAGGAGATTGGGAGAACTCATTGCACCTTTGATTTCCTAATAAGGGGGACTGGAGGGGAAGGTGCTAGTGACCAGTGATAGGACTCGAGGGAGAATAGCCAGAGAGCAGTGTGGTGGTCTGAAACTAATTCCTGACTTCTTATTCTTTCAAGATTTTACAAAATATTTCATATCACCCCTTTGTACATACCACAAACAAGTTTTGATGCTTTCTGTCTGAAGATGAGGTGCATGAGCATTATGGGCCTCACAAAGGGATCTAAGGTACAATTCTGATAGGTCTTCATAATTACTTTGTTATAGTATGAATGCTTTAATCAGAAATACTTCCTGACTTCATCCATAAATGATTTGCAGAGATTACATTATATCTGCGGATGAATCAAATACATAATGCCTTACGAGAAAATATGACTATGATCACTATGGCGGACATATTCACAGTGAGCAGTTAATAAAAATTCATTATATTATCCCTGTAATGCCCATTGGCAAGCTTATGTTTATTTTTTTAAATGGAATATTCATAAGAAAAAGTCATTATGTGCACATAGATATCGTTTATCCCACAGATTTTAGCTGAAAAGCTTGCTGAAATGATTCATTCTAAAAAAAATCAAGCTGTGTTTCTGAATTTCATTGAACGTGTAACTCAGACTGTGGTGCCTCACAAGAATATGGATGTATCCTAAATCTGGAGAAAACACAACTGCTTGAAATCAGTCTTTACTTCTTCTGTGCTGATTCTGGCATGGCTGAGCTGCCATTCATGGTCTGGTTCCTAATACAGATTTTCACACACAGTGGTAATTACACTGATAAAGTGAGTACCAGTTGTTGTCTACTACTATCATTTATAGTTCACTTGGACCTATTAGATCCTTTGGTACACTGGGGATAAAGTCAAGTTGCATTGCACCAGCCGCTGAAGATTGCTTGTGGTTTCACAGGGAGCAGGGAGAGCCTAATTACTTCTGTTCCTCCTTTGGGAGTGCAGTGAGTCCAAAAGGTCTCACCGGCTGCAGCTACTTTTTACAACAATGGGATAATAACATGATGCAGTAGAACACACAGTATGGCAAGAGTTTCTGTACTTCCTGCCTCCAGAGAAAGTCATCTCTATTTAAACATTCTCCACATTGCTATGTAAATATTAGCTACTACCAATAGCATCGTGACATATGCTCAAAATATTAGGAATAGCTGCTGCTGTGTATGTGTAAATGGTATTTTAAATTATTCTAATGTGCATATTTTACTGTCTTAATGGAAGATTTAGGTAAAATTCAATAAGAAAATAAGACTGAATAGAAATATTACCCAAAAACTGAAAGCAGAATTGCTGCCTTCCATACAGAGAGCTGGGAAAACAGTACATAGTAAGGTATAGCCAATCTCAAAGTGAACTTTTACTTTGGATTCCCCCTGAATACACAGATTTCCCCAAATAGTTTTATAGCTTTTACCTAAATGTTTCTTCATCCAAGCAAACGTGGCCCAGCATGGAAAATATTAACCAGAAAAATACCCTGTGGGCTTTTTAGGATTCAATGAACAAAGGAAACCAAGTGCTAGAAGAAAGGTTCTTCTCCATCTCGTAAAGCAAGGTCAGATTCAGTTTGTATTGGCTGCTATTGTAACAATAGTATTCACATTATTAATAGTGTTAAAACCAAATTCTAACTCTTATAGTAGCAGATGTAATAAGACTACAGTGCTTGCAACCTCTTTATTAGATACTTCAGTGAAAAGCTTAGACCTCAGGCAACATATGTGAAACTGTGAAGCACACCATTCATACATCAAGTAATTAAGATGCGCTATCTTTGTGATAGCATCAGGGTATATTTTATCTAATATTAATTTTAAAAATCTATTCTCACATACACCATTTCTCAAGAGCTTCCTTCTGAACCCATGAAAAAGACTAGGCAGAAAGAAATAGAAACATCAGAATCACCATCTGGATTTCAGTCACCCAAGCGCCATAGATGTTCTGCAGAAGACAATGCAAAATGAAGTTAAAAAACCTCTAAGTAGGTAAATTTAAAGTTAATTTGCTGTCACACAACTCGCCTTATGATCAAAAATAATCAGAGATGGGCTTCAAGCCTGAGATCTAATAACACTTGTGCATAATTTAGCATTGACCAGGATAATGGGATACACTTCATATCAACAAACCTGTCAAATTGTGTTGGAATCCTATTAAATCATGGGATCAATTACTTCCTTTGGTCATAATTTATAATGTATAAATGCATGCTGTATATGCAAAAGATTGATTCATTTTAAAAAGATAGATCCTTCCTTGAATTTTCTCATTTCCAAGATCAAGCATGTATTCGCATCACCTACATCTGTATTTTCATTCTTTATTAATCCCACTAATAGCTTCCTTCAACTTCTCTGCTTATTGGATTTATAATTAATTAATCACCAATACCCTTCATTTCTTGCTGGAGTAGACTCTTATATTTGGAGACATTTCAATGATATGATAATTCTATGTTATATGGAGATTATTTTTAGCTGTCAACAACTTCTTCATAAACTATTTAGAATCTCAGTGACCTATTTTGACAATGCAGCACTGAACTCTGTTTCCTGTCTCATTTTTTTCTCACAGCATAACTGTAACATTCAAAGGAGTTACGATATTGGATGTGGTGTTCATTATCACCTGATAATTACAGGCTAATTACATTCTTTGAATGATTTGTTTTCTTATAATGACAGTTAGAAAAATATTGATTGCAGTTTTCCTCAGTGTACCGGGAGAAATCTATGAAAATGTTTTGTCTTTCATCACCTAGTCGTGGCACTTAATAAAAAGAAAATCACTGTGTTGATACCAGCTCTCTATATATGATGTCTGACTAATCTTTCATAATCCTTTTTCTGTTTAATTTTCTAGCTAAGTGCTTCTGAGATATTAAGCTGGGACATGAAAATCATGGGAATTTCTCTGAGAAAAAATAAATGCATTTATGCTGATACTGCTTTTCATACAGTATCACAAAATAATGAAAAATAGTTTTCTGTGAAAAATAAACATCTGAGAAACATATGAAACATAGAGATTTTATTCAAAACTGCAGAATTCCCAGAGTGGTATCTCACTTTGAGAAAGTTGCAGAGCTGGCTCTACGGCAACCTCTCTTCACACTGACTTATCTTGAAATGCTTGTAACTCTTCCCTCTTCAGCATGTTTAGGGCATGATGCTTAAGGACCCTTCTCCAGACAGTCTCTGTGGACAAACTACAAATTTTTTGGCCCAAAACTATTTTTCACACTAACTGTGGCACTGTGAATGGAAACATATTCTGAAGTTAAGCTCCTGCTTCAGGTATCAGTTCCCTTTGTGTAGAGTACGTTGCAGTGCTGTAATTCATTGTTCTGCATCAGCCATTTAGTCTGACTGCTCATTGGGGTGGATCAGCCAAGACCAATTCATCATAAATTAATACACGTGTGCAGAGCACATAGAATAGGTCTCTTTTGATCAAAAGTAAGCCAGAAGATGCTCTTATGTAGTACATAGAATATAATCCAGCTTCAAATGGGTGCTCAGTCCATGGGGTTGGACTAAACCTAGTATGAAGCTAACCAGTGAAATAAATTCAGTGTGAATATCAGGTCCTCAAACAATAATCATTTCACAATACAGATTTTATAGCATCACTCTGCCCTACTTGTTGATGTAGACATTCTCTGATGGTCTCCTTAGACAGCAAGAGTCCAGCTGTGTATCTTGTACTTTAGAAGAAAAAAAAGTAGTTTAATAGGCCTTAGTAGAGTTTGCGGTTTTAATATTTACTTTCAATTTCTCCGAGAATGAGAAGTGACACAAAAAAAGCAACAGTTTTATTACTTCTGCATTATTTCAGGGTTAAGATCTATCCCAAATAACACTTTTGACTCTTGCATCAAGGTTTTCCAATCAGAGATATTCATTTAAAGTTTCCGCCTTGCAAGACAAAGTACAGGCCACCTTCTGACAAGATTCAAGTGGGAAAGCATACGTATGTTTATTGTCTTCAACACAGAACCAAGTAGCATCTTAAATTCAAAAAGAATGTGATTGTAAATTTACGTGACAATGAGGAAATATACATTTCCTTATTAGGGAAAAAGAAAAAAAAATCAACCTCAGTTAATTCTCCATATATTTCTCTTTACAATCCTCTTTTTTTTTTCCTGAATTTTACTCCCACCAGCTCTTTACCATAAGATTATTTAAAGAAAGATTAATCGAGTTCAGGGGGTGGGAAGATAGAGAAACCAATGAGACTGTGCTCTGAAGAGAAGTAGTGAAAACGTGACCTTGCATTAGTATGTCCTTGAGGTTACTGTAATGCACTCAAAATAATAATAATAATAATAATAATAATAATAATAATAATAATAATAATAATAATAATAATAATAATAATAATAATAATAACTTCATTTACTCATAGGAGCACAATTGGGTAATAGTAACAGTACATGATTTGGAGCAGAAAACTTTACTAAATACATAAATCAGTATGCTCTGCTGGATGGCTGCCCATTGTTTGGAAGAAGTCGTTAACAAGAGACTATTGTAGTCCTGATGTTACAGTTGTGCTTCAAATCACAGTAGACTTGAAAGAGGTTCTAAAAAGAACCTCCAAGGGTCATTGCAGATTGATGTCTGTAACTTTTTTGATCAAAAAATAGACTGGGTATTCTGACAAACTGAGGGATTTCTAGGCTAAAGACCTCACTGTTCTCCCTTTGCATATGATGTCTTTGATGCCTGTCAATGCAGAACCTTAACAGCTGAGACGGAGAAGGAAAATAACATATTCAAACATATCGCTAAAGAGAAATCAAAGATAACTCTTTCTTCCTTTTTAATTTTCTATTTGTTCTAAACTATCCTCTTGAAATGGACCAGTGACAATCCAGAACATTCTGCTGGTTTAACACAGGGTAAACTTAAATGGAGTGTATTCTGATCTTACCTATACAATCTATATATCTGAAAAGTCACAAGTAAATATAGTGAAGATGACTCAGTTCATTAGTTTTCTTTTAAAATTAAATTTCAAAATAAAATATATGCTTTATTTTCAGTTAATATTTATTTGTCATAGGCAATGTCGCATTTTTTATTTTATCCCCTGCTCTTTACTTGTAATTATCTGGGCTCTAACTCTCGTGCATCAAATTACGATAATGGAAATATAGTCAAGTAGAAAACCCTTAACAAATCATAAGCATTGCTACTATTAGTGTAAACACTGATTAAATGCTACAATTTGTTTCCAAGAATTGGTACTTCTGCATATCTTGTCATTTGGGCCTGATGTAACATTATAATATTTTAACAGTATTCAGTGAAGATCTTCAAAGTACATAACTAACTGAACCAGTATGGGAACGCTACTTTAAGGTGTTAACAGTCCTCTCTAGAAGTATCCATCTCCACTATTTGTGCCAAATTCTGTCTACTGGATGAATAAATTGATGGAATCTGCTGTGTTGTTCATAAATTATTTCCCTAAAAAAATATATTGCTCTGGCGTAAATACAAAATGATTTTAAAATAGGAAAAAAAAAAAAAAAAAGCTAATATAATGATGAAAAAGGGATTTAGATTTTGTTTTCTAAGCACAGAACTAAAAAATGGTATTCACCATGCAAAGGAAAATCAAACCAGCTACAAAAAGAGCCAGAGAGAACCTCTGTCCTCCCTGCCATTCTCTTAGTTCTTTAAGCTTTTTGTCACTGCATATATAAGTATATGGCAATAACAGTCCTCCTGTACTTTCACAAATAGAAAGAGCTGCCTGTAATTGAGTATCAAAAGAGGAGCTGCTGGAACAAATTAGAAAATTAAATGCTGAGTAGTCACTAGGACTGGAAAATCTTAAATTAAGAGTTTTGAAGAAATTTAAGAATGAAATAGATGAGCTGCTGGAAAGAATAAATAATCTCTCAAAGTCAACCACTCTATGCAATACACAGAATTCAGAAAATATTTTGTCCGGCTTTAATATGGCTACATTAGTTATCTTTGGCATTTGCTATTTTCATGATCTAGTTTCAGTTCCAGAGTGAAAACTGTGTGAAATAGCAATGAAAGATACACTTAGGAAATACTCAGAGGAGTAAAAATTATAAATACAACTACAATGGCTTCCATGAGGAATAAGAAAGACTTGTGCTTCATTGTTTTTTAGAATTTTGGGGTGTGGCAATGACATAGAGAATGAAAGAGAAACACTATATTTTAGCAGGGCGTTCTAAAAGCTTTTGATAAATTCTCTCAAAGGATATTATTAATGAAATCAAGTAGTAAAGTACTGTCAAGGATCAAAACTGTCTAAGACAAAACTAAGCATTTACAAACAAATGACTGGTTTTCAAGATGAAAATTTATACTGGTGTGTAAATTGCATGCACAATATTTATAAAGCTCAGAAAAGGGTCAGATAATAAAATAACTAAATTTGCAGATGATCTACAGTATTTTACTTAGCCTAAACAGAAGTCCGTTAAATTTTCAAAAATTACACACAATTTACTCAAATGCCTTTCTGGCATTCCCTCAATTCAAAGGACTGGATCAAAAACGTGAACTCTCCTTTGTGATGCACAGTGCAAGATCAGATGAAATTTCAACTTATGGTGAGAGTGTCACTGTGTTTTGACTCTCATGTTTTTCTCTTTTAAAACTTGCAGAGAGATCTTGACAAATTGGAGAGAACCAGACAATCACCAACCACATTAAGTTTAACAAGAGCAAGTGCCAAATTCTGCACCCGAGACAGGGCAACCTTGGATATATGTACAGGCTGGAGAGCAGCCCCACAGAAAGGGATCTAGGCATTCCAGTTAATGGCAACTCAAATATGAATCAGTAGTGTGCCCTGGCAGCCACAATATAAGAAGGATATAAAACTATTTAAGAGCATTCAAATGAGGGCTGTGGAGATGGTGGAAGGTCTAGAAAGTCAAGCATATGAGGGGCAGCTGGGGTCCCTGGGTTTGCTCAGCCCAGAGAAGAGGCTGAGAAGAAGCCTCATGGAGGCCTACAGGTCCTCGTGAGGAGAGCAGAGGGGCAGTGCTGACCTCTCCCTTCCGTTGTCAGGGGAGGGTCAGGTTGGGGATTAGGAAAAGGTTCTTCACCAGAGGTGGTCAGGCACTGGAACAGGCTCCCCAGAGCAGTGGTCATGGCCCCAAGCTGCCAGAGTTCAAGGAGCATTTGGCCAACATTCTAAGACATATAGTTTGATTTTTGGATCATCTTGTGTGGAGCCAGGAGTTGGACTCCATGACCCTTGTGAGTTCCTTTCAACTTGGGATATTCTATGATTCTATTTTAACCTTGCTTTTTTATCATATTTCATAAATAAAATGTGAAAGGACTCATATTTTTTAACGCAAAGGCTGTATCCAAACAGTAGGTCTGCAAATTAGCCTGGGTATCTACTTTACAATTAGGCATCTAACTCCAATTTATAATTTTGAAGTTCTTAGCTTACTTTTCCACAACCACAAGAAGGTTGTCATTTGTACCATATACTTGCGTATATATTACAGCAGAGTTGTTCACACGGAGAACATTCAGTACCCCAAGCCCCATGCTTGATATCACCACCTGCTTGTTATTTCTTTTAGTACTTAAGTAGCTGAATTAAAGAGAAAAAAACTCAGCTGCACCCTGACCACCTTTCTGAAATGGTCTGTGATGGAATCTTTAAGTGTAGTCTCCAGAAAGATCAGACAATTGAATTAAACCTGTTACTCAGAAGGACAGTGAGAAAATTCTCTCACTTTCTTTTCCTCTAATTCCTTGCATTCCTATTTTGTGTTTCCTGTTTACCTCCAGTAAATGGTTTACATTTGTAAACATTAGCCAATGCTCTGAGAGTGACAAGGTTTGAGTGCCAGGGTGTATGCCACAACCTTTTAATATTTATTTCCATGGTCAATGCTTTTAGCACATTTTTGTTGTAAGTATGAGGTGCCCAGCTCTTGATATATAATGAGTAAGAGATGTTTAAGTGCAAGCCATGGAGTCTATTAAAATCTTCTCTGAGGACACAGTGAGAATTTGGTGAGGGGCTTATGCCAGCTCTGTCATGCTGTACCTGGTATTGCTTTTACAGCTGGTCAAATCCAGCTGCCTACTGGACCTACCTGGGACTGCTTTTTCATCTCACCTTGTAAGCAAAAGCACATACCCAAGATTTGTCTGGGATGCAATGAGGAGGCTTCCAGGATTAACACATGGCCCTAGATACAAAGAGATGACCCTGGGTCCCATAATGCTGATGTATTCTGCAGTGTTCAGTCCCATCATAAATATGCATCCAACTCCCATCACCCTGTTATGTAAGCTTCCATTTCTCTAGTAGCTTTCCTCCCTGCCCCTCATAATTTAACAGCAACTTAAATGATATCCAGGACTTTGCCTGGATTCTAAATCTCACTGATGGGGAATTGTAGTAGTTGTACTGTCAGAAAAAGTAAAATGGCAAAATGGCTCCAAAGCTGGGAGGAATCTGTCAGTTTTCACTTGCAGAGGAAGCAAGTTTTGATCTCTAGTCCCATCCATTACTCATGAGTATATAGGGTATGGTAATTACGCATTTTGTGCCTAATGGCTCAGTGCTATTTATAACAGGGATTTCCAAGAAGAAAAAGAATCCGTCTTTCATAACACTGGGAAGCTCTGCTCATTGTTGAACTGGGACAGCCCACTTCATTTTCACTCTGCCCTAATTTGATGTATTTTACTAATCCTTCTTAATTTAAATTTACTTCAGGCTAACAAAGGATATTATATTAATTTACATTTTTAGCTGCATGGTCTTCTGTCTTTCTTTTTTTGCATTTCATTTTTCACTCAACTCTTCACCTAAAGGATATGTCAGGTGCTAGAACAAATTCTCAGGGAAGCTCAGGGTCTCACTGTAAATCTGGGTTACGCAGACCCCTTCTGCATGATCTAGCATAGACAGCAAATTAAATATCACAAATGCACTTGGATTTCAGAATACAGTGTTTCTGCAGCTCAGTATGTTGAAGACTCTGGTCTATTCTCTGCAGAAATAGTGAATTAACTCTTTCTTTGGACTGATAGGGATGTTCATATGAAGACATTAAGTGATACAAAATCTCTGTTTTTTATTCTGTTAAGGAAAACATGCACCAGTAAGTGGATGAAGACAAAGGACAAGGAAAACAAGTAAGATGAAACTGGGGACTTGTTTTTAAAGTGGAGACAAAGATATGGCTGCTTAAAGCCTTTGGGACAGTTTGTGTATGAATAAGACAATATAGAATATTAATGCAGTCATGAAATTTTTCATTGAAAAATCAGTGGAGCAAGGTTGGACTGTATGTCCCAACTCTCAGATTTTGTTGCCATCCTGTAAATCCTCACTGAGGTAATAGATGAAAACAGTTGGTGTTTTCCATTCGCAAGCAATGAATTCTTCACCCCCTGCTCCTAAAGGATGGCACCCTACTGGCAGAGGAGATGTAATTTTCACCAACAGAGGTAAATTGGCCCCTGCAGCTTGTCCTTTATATGCCATATATGATTTACTTAGGTTTTATTAACTAGAATAGCAGTTATTACATCCTGATAATGTTCACTGCCAAAAACAGAACATCTCACAGCAGTGGAGCTGCTGAAACACAGATCTACAATCACTTCATCTCTTAAGCCTTTACTCAACTGGTAATATTTTGAGCAGAGGGACTATTTCTCTCAAACCTAGCAAAGGTTGAGGGACTCAACAACTAATTACACTGTTGTATGAAGCAACAAAGTATGTAATTTTTTCCTGTGATTTCCAGGCTACAGGTGGCATTGTACATTTCAAAACACAGCCAGGAACTGATATTTTTCACAATGTTCATTTCTTTTCCAATCTGTACCACCCTAACTCCACAGTTTTAATTGGCTTTCCATCTGCAGAATAGACTTTTCCTCCCTCCCTACAAAGCCTGGGCTTTAAACAACTTCCTTCATTAATGTCAGTTGCCATTCCAGGCTACAGATGACATTGATTAATTGTCCAATTAGTTTAATTATAAGGAGGAAAAGATGTTCAAAGCAACAAATGTATCAGGAATGTTTAATGTACAGTAGACATGTAGCCAAGTAAGAATTCTAAGAGTTTTGGACATCAATAAAGACAGAGAAGATGGTGTCTATTTAGAAAAAAATTTGATTTTCAGTCGGAAAGTACAAAAGAGGTTACCAAAGTCCTTTTGAGCCTCTTTAAAATGATTTCGGAAAACTATTTTAAGCATTTTTTGTTTATGAAAATTCTCACCACAACAATACAAAGAGTCTTAAAATTATTTTTGAGTTAAAATGTGTCATAGAGATGTCAAATTTTGGTGTTTTTTTTTTTTCTCTGAATGCCAACGATCTTTATGTTCTTTAAAAATTATGTTGTCTCTTCAGTAACACTGCTGGAAATAAAGAATCTGTGATTTTATTCATTTTGTTGATAATTATAAGCAGGAGGTAGTCACAGCTCAGAGACTTGTTTGTGTCTTGTGCTAGATATTTTTCTAACTTTTGTAGAAAAACAAAACTACTATCCATGGTAAGAAAATGTCACCTAAGAAAAACCTAAAAATCTTCCAATTAACTTGAATAATTAGAAACTGGAAAATTTCCAGTGAACTTCTCGTACTCTATCTAAATGAAAAATAAACACAGAAGCTGGTGGTGCTTAAAAAAGTGTAAACAAACAGAAATGACAGTGCCCACCACAGACAAGACCATACAGATGTGTTCCTGGCACTACATGCTAAGCAAGGAAGAGAGTTCTGCACATCTCCATATGGCAAGCTGTAACTCCAGTACCATATGTTTGCACTACTAAATGCTCAACACACCTTGTTTTCAAAGCAGAACACTGTGCACATCATTGGGGTTCAGCCTTGTGTAACTTATGGGGAGTCATACTGCTCGGTGGTGAATACAGAATAATAACTACTCAGACTCATGCCTCATGCAAGAGTTTGTATGGTGCAAACTGGTGGTAGTTTCAGTGATCCTGAGTACGAAAAAGCGGTTGTGGGGACACTCAGCATCACGCAGCTAAGGACCATATTAGCAGGTGATTTCACAGTGCACGCACCCACATGACAAATAGTGCAAAAAGTGCAATTCCACTTGAAATTCATCTGAGTGGTACCAAAGGATCTGTAGATCTAGTTTACCTCCTAATTCAAGAAAAATTCCCGAGAGAAGTAACCCATCTCCCTTCAGAGTCAGTTACTACTGTAACAGATTCCCACAGAGGCATCCTACTTGCACTCCCTTATAATCAGTATCAAGACTCTCCTTTGGTGACTTTTCAGTCACTCTGTATCTGACAGCAGAGCTTTGATAGCACCAAGGAGTCAGGGCTCACTAACTGGCTTCAAGTACATTGGCTCCAAATCTGCAAATTACATTTCCTCCGTCACTCGTGCCGTGTGGAGCCCAGTCTTATGTAATGCATAATGTCCCTCTCACTTAAATTTCTGAAACTCAAAATGTTCAGAATATATTATTAAAAAATTTATGCTACCCAGCTGCCTATATAAATATACCAACAGTAGGAAAAAAAAAAAACAACCACCACCACCAGAATAAGCCACCCTACCTGTATATAGCATCAGTGCAGACACTGTGAAGATTTATTTGACAGAAGGAGTCTGACATTGTTTGCCTTTGAATCAGTAAACTGACCAGTGAATTAGAAGGGGAACCGTCTGTCTTTAAAATGTATTGCCCATTTGGCTCAAAGCTATGAATATCATAACCAAAATGATGTATAGCCTATAGTGAGTTGACAAGATTAGAAAAACAAAGAATTCGCTACATTTCATACTACTTTGTGTTGCTTCTATGTAGCCTCTGTATTGTATGATTTAGAAATCACAAATATATTCTAGCATGTAATTGGAATGGTAGTATATTTTTAATATGATTTCTACTTTCTCACCCAGAACACTTACATATCTTTTTTTCTGCAAGATGTTGTTGAAAATAGCATATGATTCTCTTCACAAGCACATAGATAATTTTCTTACTTTCAAATTAAGCATGGCAAGATCAAAATTAAGACCACTTTCCTTAAAAATTATGTCAAAATAATAAGTTTTTTTTGCCAATACCTGTAAGAATTTTATATTAGATTTCCTACAGTATAAACATTTGATAGGAACAATCTTCTTTAAAAAAAAAAAAAAAAAAAAGAGGCTGAAATCTTGCATGCAGTCCTAAGGCATTTGTTGAACATCTAGGTTTTCAGTAAAGAATTGTGTATTCAAGAACAGCATCCAGGAAATTTTAACTTTGTGGTTGATGATTCAAGAGAGTATGCACTTGAGTACATAAAACATTCTGCCTGTAAGTGACCTTATCCTGGGCTGAAAGTTTTTGCCTTCTTCAGCCTTCTTTAGTGAGTAGGCTTCTCTGCTCTTCCTTGTAATGATCTGGGCAGAGCTTGTTCTTTTCCTCTCAAATGTGAATGCTGGAAGAGAGCATGCCCCTCCCATATCCTAACCCTAACATGTTTTATATATTGTGTTTTCATCTCTGAAAAGGATGAATCATAACTTTCTGAAGAGTACCTTAGTTCCTAAGCTGTAAACCAGATTTGAGGCAGATCCTTTTATTACAGTACCAGCAATAATATCAGTATATGGCAACTCAAAAAAATCTGAGTTTGTGAGAGAAAAGAAGATGGATATGAGTGGTGTGTGATGGTTAGCGCCATCATATGGAGGAAAAGATCATTCCTTGATCTTAGATTTCGGGTGCCTTTGCAAAGTCAAGTACCTTGGTCAGTGGTGCTGTAAAGCACAGTATGAAAACATAGAAAGGTGATAGATTTATTCCACTCTAACTGAATTTTAAATTAAGATACTTTAACACAAAGGTTGTGATTTAAAGCAGCAGGAGCTCAGCACCACATAGCCGTTTGCTCACGCCCTCCAAAGTGGAATGAGAGAAAGAATTAGAAACAAAGTAGAACTCGTGGGTTGAGGAAAAAAACTAAGACAGAAAAGGAAAATAGAAGCAAAAATGCAAAGATAAATATATACATAAATTTCCACAATACAATCACTAATCACCCACCAGCTGGTGCTCAGCTAACAGTACAACTACCCACTGACTGGCAGCCCACTGGCAACACAACGTCTCACCACCAGCCAACAGACACCCAGCAATCCCCCCAGCAGTGGCCTGCCCCTAGACGACTCCTCACTACTTTATGACATTCCACATGGTGTCATGTGGTATGGAATAACTCCTGGCCTAATTCAGGCACCTGTGCTATCTCTGCCCCGCACTTTGCTGCTGCACTGTCATGGCGACAGCTCTTCCCCACTGAGTGGGCGCAAACTGGAGCACGGGAGGTTCCCTCTGATCATCAGAAAGTACTTCTGTGCCGTGCAGTGACAGAGCAATGGCACAGGCTGCCCAGAGGCTGTGGGACCTCTTCCCTGGATATCTTCAGAAGCCACCTGGAGGTGGGTGTGGATACCCTGCACTGAGTGTCCCTGTTTGAGCAGGGGTTGGACCAGATGGACCCAAAGGGTCCTTAACCAACCTTAACCAACCAGTCTGTGATTCTGTGACATACAATGCCCTTTGGCGTCTATTAGCATTAATGACCAGTGTATTTTATATGGTTACCTGCATCAGCAAAAAAACAGTTCAAATACATTGCATAAAGTCTGTGAAATCAAAAAAGTTGTATTTATAGAAATACTTACATATATAAATACATATGCACATATAAATAAGCTAATAGACATATCTATAAGATATTTTGGAAGTAAATAGAAAATTGGTCACATATAGCAAGTAGTTTTATGCGGGGCAAACTCCCTGCTTTAAAGAAACCTTTATTAAGAAAGGTTTAAGGAAATCTCAAAAGGATTTTCTGTTTTAAGCAGTACATTTTATAGTTCTGCACAGTTAAAGAAAATATGAGAACAATTCACACATCAAGTGAAGTGACCTTGAGCCCCTTTTCTGAACTTTATATCCTGTGCTTTGATCTTAAATGTATGGAGAAAAATCTACTATAGTAGCACCCAAATAAAGGTTTCTAAATGTTAGGGGAAGAACCTAATTTGGCATCCCTACCAAAAACATCCTGGAAAAGAATTATCATTTTCACCTACAATGAAAACTGTCCTATACCATGTGTCAGTCCTTTCTGCCCATTTCCATATGCTGTCCAGGGATGAGGCAGAATTGCCTCGGGGAGGAAAAGGCAGCATTAAATAGTTAGAACTAATGAGGAAAGAAGTTGACAGAAGCAATAAAGGAAAATGTAATTATTTAAGTGTAATATCCAGATCACCTAGTAATTGGGATAATACCAGCTACTTAAAAACAGCACCAGAACAATATAACGGCAGGTTTGAATTGCCCATCCAGCATATTAATGCTACACAGTTTGCAACAACTGAACAATCAGATCTTTGAAAATCTGCAATGACAGAAAGTTGGTTCATCTTTACCTCTCACTGCTGGATATTAAGATGGAGGCAATAAAAAAAAAAAAAAAAGAAAAAACAGCAATCATTTTACAGTTCTTCACCTTTGGCTATCCGGGATTTAAAACTACCCTCCTTCCCAAGCTGGATTTGAGAGGAAAGGACAGAAAGAATCACCTGTCTGTACTGATTTTCATACATCTTAAAATTTTCTCTTCTCTGTCTTTCCAGAATCTTGTCTCTGTGTGGCATGGTATTTTCTCCAGTGATCTACCAAAGAAATAAGCAAGTATAAAATCCTCTTACTTAAGTTCCCAAGTAGCAAGGCTTGAGGAGACATACAGTAAATAGTGATTAGGCAATACTACTTTGTGTTAGATTGCTTCAAAAGAAGTCCAGTTAGCATTAAGTACCCATGACTGTGCTGCTGTTTAGAGGGACCTCAGAGGGCTGAAGAGAGGCTGGCAGGAATTTCAGCAGTGGCAGAGTCCTGCCTCTGAGGTGGAGTAAGCACAGGCACAGCAACAAGCTGGGGTACATCAGCTGAAAAGAAGCTTGCAGAAAAGTCTCCAGGTATCCCAGTGGATAATATTTTTTTTACTGTAATGATGGTCAGTTCTAGAGCAGCTTATGGAACCTCCATTCTCCATTGAGTATCTGTTTTGCAGATACACAAAACCCAGCTGGAGATGAACCACTTGCTCTAGGTTAACCTCCTTTGAGCAGCAGTCTGGACTAGGCAATCTCCAGAGGTCACTTCTGGCCTCAGCTGCTTGGTGATTCTATATTTCTATGAAATGAAAAGAAATTTGATCATCACAGCCTTTAGATGAAAAAAAGAAAGGAACATCTCCAGATGAATGTAAAAGGTAGTCAGATGAAACTGTGAAAGTGTGTTCCTATTTCCATTGTAATGAGTTGAAGGCAGACTGTGTTACACACACAGCCAGAGGAAATGATCACAGTTGTCTCTTCAGGCCTGGCTGTTTCTGATGGGCCTCTACTCAGCATGAGGAGCAAACACAGCACTTCAAACAAAAAAAGACAGCTCTCAGCCTCTCCTCCCCACCATCACGACACCACAGAGAAACTTCACTGGTGTAATTAAAAGATGCAAATTAAAAATAGCATTTAGAGTTCATTAAAAATCACTTATTTTAACATCTGAGTCAGAATGTGGCCAATATTCTTTGACTTCCAAACTGTTTAAAACTGACTTTGTTCTCCATTTCCTTATCTATAATGTTTTAATGACATGTGGTAAAATCAGAAGAAGAAACTGAGCACCAGAAAGCATCAGCTTTCAACCTCCTCATTGCCATATCTTGGTGTATCATGCTGTCATGGCAGGTGTCTGAGAGACAACGTCCACAATTGTCAGGGTTGTTTGCTCCACACACACCATAAAGCTAAATTAGGGCACTGCAGCATTTTTCCAGCTCACTCATTTAGTGACTAGGGTATTTCTACACTATACTGCTGCTGCAAGTAACCCTGGAACCTTCCCTGGTTTAGAGTTCTTCAGAGAACCATATGAATTGGAGGTAGTTAGTTACCTTTATACTTGTTGGCTGACATTTTGCTTTTACTTATTCCCTGGAGTAGTGTGGCTGATTAAATACAGAGTCACATACTCAAGTGCTATAAACTGGTGCAGCTGAAGTGACTGAGCTCAGGATTTCTGGCCAGAACACTACAAATCCTGAAGTCATAATTATCTTTCACATATTACACCAATGCAGCCCCTGAATTCAGTAAAGTTACCTCTTTTTTATAGCAATGTAGAAGCAGAATTTGCTCTATTATTTATTAAAAAAATGTTTCATAATGATAAATCCCAAATGTGAGGAAAGATTAGTTTTCCTGCTGGGAAAAAATGAAGACAAGTAAAGAATATTCGTTTGTAACACATGCAGCTGAATGCAATATATTGGCCATTAAAAAAGCTTCTCAGTTAGTCTATTAGTTCTACTATTAACTAATAAAATAGAAAAAAAAAATGAAGACAGCAGTAAATATACTGCGAGGATATATACATATATTTAAATGCAATCTCTATCTTGTAAAAAATGTGAGCTGATAATATGTTTCACACAGTGTTGGCCCTTTTTCCAATGTGTTAATGACCTTCTTGAATTATCACCTTCCCACCAGCCTTTAAGTACTCTAAGTCATTAATGACTCAGAACTGCTGTGTTAATAGAATATTCACATGTTTTAAACAATCCAAACAGACACTAAACAGGTTTGTTGTCAGACTGGAAGCCAACACTACTCTAATGAGAACCCAACAAGCAGTTTGAGTTAAGACTTGTGCATCCGTACCTCAGCAGTGGTCTTCTTTCAGTGCACAGATAAGATAGATCAGGAATTATTTCTCTTATTTCCCTTGGATTCCTACACCCACTCCAGGAGGTGGAGGGGCTTCCCTCTGCCTCGCACACGGGGGCCATGGCATTGTCCCTGTTAGGGGATAGTGAGTCTTAGCCTGAGGCAGAGGCACAGAAGCAGTCTGAAGGCAAAGACAACATGTGGAGAGCCTCCCGAGCCAGGCAATTAAGTGTTCAACATCAAGATGCACCAAATAGCATCACACCTTGGTAGGTGTGGGTTCAAGAGTTTAACTGTGTTTTGCCATACAGTTCCTACTGGATATCTAACATAAATGGAAATGAGATGCATTATAACGTTTGAAAATATCTATATACAGTTACTCAACTCCAAAACTGTAGGTGTCTGTCTCCATAACTACTTTCACATTCATTATCACATACCTTATTACTAGTCTACCTCTTCTCTTATGAAAAATACTCCTTCTTCAAAAAAAAAAAAAAACAAGTTAAAAATCTCATCAATGACACAGCCTATACTTTTAACACCAGCGATATGCCAGAACAAATTTAAATCCTGATGTGCTATTTTTACCTAATTTGTATTCTTCCCAGTTTATTCCAGATTAGATTATCTACTTGGTTTTCAACAGAATATCAGCAAATGATGCTAGAGTCTTGGCCAGGAAAAAGAAGAAAAAAATATTTGATGAGAATGAGAATGTGAATACAATCTAATGCATCCACCTAAACTTAACATTTTGTACTGAGAAGTAAGCAGTTTCTTGTTTATTAAATATAGACATGTATATGTGTGTGTGTATATCTGTGAGGATTGTGAGAGCAACTTCACTCTAAATACTGGCATTCTCTCTGATTTCTCTGAACTCAGCATTCAAATAAGAAATGGCAGCAGACTCAGAATCTACATTTCTCTGAATCCAGAACTGTGTGACACATTAGTTCTGAGTAAGATAAATGAGATATTTTTTGAGAGATAACATTTAAAATTAAGAAACAGAAGTGATTATTTTTCTTAATTGAAAAACTGCTGTGAAGCTTATTGGTAACAAATGGTACACCAGGATTAGCTGAACCAAATAACCAAGAGATAATCGCATGGAAGATAAGTGGCATATAAAAATATAATTTTAATTGTGGTCTGTTCTCCTTGAATTAATTGATAGTAAACAAAGTTTTATACATTCATATTGAGTACATTTTTGTAATTACCTCTCATTGGGTGATGGTGTCTAGTGCCTATTATCCAAATCTTCTCATTCCTTCCAGAAAGAAAACGTAACTGATGAACAAAACTTTTAATGCTATTTTGTTAGAATAGGAAGGTAGCATTTTAAAATATACCTTAAAACCCATTTAGCATCAGATGCCAGCAACTCCTCCATATATTTTTCTATCTAGCATGGAATGAAGAGTTTTTACATCATTTTCCTCATTTCCCAGTCTCGGTGACAGATAATAGAGTGATGAGAGAGTACATTCCTTAACAGCAGGATTTGTAAGCCATGCTTTAGCTGCACTGGGTCAGCTAAAACCAGCCTGAGAGCTCTAATAATTGCAAAAGAAAAGCCCAGTGTACCATACTGACAAAAAGAAAATGAGGATACTGGAGTCTGGCAAGTGCTCTCATGCTACACAGGTCTTGCTCCACGCCATCATCCAGGGGCCAAGGAGAAGAGCACTGGCAGAAATAAAGTTGAAACCAAATTTATTCACTTCCAAAGTTTTAATGCCTATTTCAGCTGGCTAGATAGGTAAGTTCAAGAGCTGATTATCACCTGCTAAGCAGAAGATCATCATACTCTAAGTACAGGATTATAAACCTCCAAAAATAGAGTCCCTAGTCATGGTATCCACCTGATGGAGAGCATGGACATGTGCACCTTTCAAAAAGAATGCAGAAACCCAGATGGAATTCCCAAGCAAATATGCATCTCTGGCTGCAGGGAGTGCCAGCATCTTTCACTGGCATCATATGGCAGGAGCAAGAACAGCTCTGAGATGCGAGCAGGTGGACAACCTGTTTAGCTTGCTGGCAAGGTTACATGATGAAATAGGTTAAAAGGTGTCAAGAGGTCCAAAAAAAGAGAAGGAGCAGAGGAGGCATGCTCTGTCATTGCTGAGATGGGATTAACAACAAGAAAAAAACACATAATCCAAGGCATTCTGTATCCTCTCACTGCTAGGCTGAAGGCAATATCTTAAAGGAACAGAGTGGATGGAGTCAAGTCCATATTCACGGCTGCAAGTGAAACCCCTCTTTTCCCACTCATCCCCATCCCCAGGTGCCTCTGTACAGGAGGTATGAGGAACAGGATGTAGAACGCCCATCTATGGGTACATTGAGGGAGGTGATCCTGCTCCTCTACTCTGTGCTGGTGAGACATTACCTGGAGAACTGCATCCAGATGTGGAATCCTCAGTAAAAGAGATATGTGGACCTGTTAGAGCGTGTCCACAGGAGGTAAACAAAAACGATCCAAGGGATGGAACACCTCACCTACAAGGACAGTCTGAGAGAGCTGGGACTGTTCAGCCTGGAGAAGAGAAGGCTCCAGCGAGACCTGAGAGTGGTCTTTCCATATCTAAAGGGGGGCTATAAGAAAGAACGGGACAGACTCTTTAGCAGCATCTGTTGTGATAGGACAAGGGGAAATGGTTTCAAACTAAAAGAAGGAAGATTTAGACTGGGTATAAGAAAAATGTTTTTTTATGATAAGGACAGTGAGGCACTGCTACAGATTGTCCAGACGCATTTTGGATTCCCCATACTTGAAGATGTTCAAGGGGAAGCTGTATGGGGCTCTGATCAACCTGATCCAGGTGTAGGTATCCCTATTCATTTCAGAGGAGTTGAAATAAATGATCTTTAAAGGTCCCTTCCAACTCAAATGATTCTCTGATTCCATAATTTTATGATTCTAAGACTTGAAAATCTGTCCCCAGGAGGTTTTCCCTGTGCTTTGTTCTGAGATGTGTTGATGCTGATCTACCACAGATGCACCTGCTATAGCCCTGGGGAACAGTACATGTCATCTCACATCACAGGTTCCCTTTGCACTGCTGTGAGCTGGACATGGACTCTGAAAATGAACCAAATAATTATTAACAGACAGTATCAGCTTTGACCTAAAGTCTGTGGTGTTCTAAGTGAGCACTAGTAGACAAGAGAATAAAGATATTGGATCAGGAGTACCAAAATGGAGGAAAAACCAGGAAAAATAACCATCAGAAGAGAAAAAAAGTACAAAAAATAATTTGTACAGCTCTGTTGAAAGGACTTCTAAGTTGCTAGACTCAAATAACTATTGAAAATAGCCACGTAAACATCACAGATATATAAGACATTCAGTCCTGCTTGCAATTATAAAGTTTAGTCTAACTAGCTCGGCTGCCTAGATGCTAGTTATGATTATTTTGCTTACATTTACTTACTTTGATTTTCTCTCTATTTTTTCCATTACTCATATCAAATAAATTGTTTTATTTAATCTAATTGCAATCGGAGCCTGTTATGACCATTGACAGGAGGTTCCCAAGGGAGCCCAGAGCTGCAGGAGGGGCTGGCAACAGGCAGTGAGTTCCAGCAGGGATCCACCAGAGGTGGGCTAGGAGGAAAGGAAAACCCCAGAGACCATGGAAAAAAAAACAAAAACACCTGGAGATGTGGAGTTCTCCTGCAAAAATGATGGGGTAAAGAATTCAGAACTCAGATGAGTTCGGTTCTTCAACAGAAATGAACTGGGCCCTATTTATAAGCAGATCCTTATACAAACCACAAACAGAAGGAAACATACCTTTGATATTGCATGAAAAATAAATGTGATTTACTGACTACTTTGAGTACTTTGTCACAAATTAAACATTGCCATGATTCACATAATGTTGCTACTTCTTAAGACTGCTGCAAACTACAACTAAGAAAAACCAGTGTAGTTGTTAGGTGAAGAAGAAGCGTATGCCTTGATTATAAGCATTAATCCTTCCACTTTCACGGAGCAAGAGTTTTGAAAGTGTTTTGCCTAAACACAGATTTTGCTGTGTAATTCTTCTTCTCCCATTTTCCTTGTCTATTCTGGAGTGGCTGTGCAATCACCACGGATTTTGCAGTAGAACCTTGCAGAAACAGGAGCTCTTGTTCCATATTCAGGCTTCGGTGTGCTTCACTGAGTAAATGAGGCCCTGACCATATTAATTACATTCACTGGGAAGCTCAACATGCTACCAGTGTCTCTGTAATTATTCAGTATGCTGAGTGTTATCGTAGCAGCCATGTGGATCCATTCTCATTTCGCTTCTCTAAATGCTGCTGATCTAACCATTAGCATTGCTGCAATTCATTCTTCCAAGGAATAAGAGAAATAATAGAGTTTAATTCCACGTCTCTTTTTCAATTTTTCATGCTTCCTATCCATAACCTCTTTCTCTCATAACCATTTGCTAACTTGTGCATGAGTCTCCATGCCTAAATTAATTCTTATGGTTTGCAAATGACATGTATAGGAAGTACAAACCTCATATCTAAGAAAAAGACTGTCAAATTAATTTGCAAATATTTTCATCTGTGAAAAGATCTCTTCCATTTGGGAATATTTGCACAGTAATACTAATATTTTGAGATTTGTAAAGACTGTACACAGGCAAAGAAACAACGCAAACAAAAGAGAAAAAATGGGAAGAGCAGACAAGAGTATTTCAGCTATGGATATATGGTTTATCAGTCATTTGTTTTGTTTACTCCTTCATAATGCCTGATTAGCTCCTGACTCACATTATGTGAACTCAGTTACTGACAGCTGCAATGACTGGCATTTCTCAGACAAGAGAATAATGAATAGCAAAAAAAATGAATACTCCTTTACATGTACGGTCATTCTTTTTAGCATTGCTAGTAGGAGGACCAAAATAAAAGTCAGACATTGCAGAAATATTTGCATAAAGGCAGAAATCTATTTATCTAAATGTTCAGAAGAAGTCAATAGGAATAGAACATGAAAATTGAAGTGACTGATGTGTTCACAAACACTGCTTTGCAGTATTCATGTAATTTTGTTCAGAGCCATTTGCATTACCTAGCATCATTCTGCTGCTATATTTTTTAATGAGGTGAGTTTTATGCTTGATTCTTTTGTATCAAAAATGTTTCAAGTAATCTTATTAGATAATCTAAAAACTAATTTAAAATGATTCCCACCTAGCCATATTATAATGGAAATGCCGAAGACAGAAATTCAAAACCACTCTTTTTTCTAATATTAAATTTTCTACACAGGTTTGCCAGAAATCTGCTTTTGTCACTCCCTGTTCAGATACAGTTACCAAAGTAATCAGAGCTAAGAAGTGCTGAGAGTCAGCCTTTCCATTTGGTTAAAGACTTGGCATTGTGAGGGCCGAAATTTCTACGAGTGTAAACAGGTGTAAATTACTGATTTGGCTTTGGTGATTACTGTCAAACTTATCTAAAGTATCCATCCCGAGCAGTTATAAGATAAAAATATGCACAAAAATAAGCCATAAAATTGCAAGTATAATTGAAAACTAAATTCTAGTTTTGCACTGGGAGATCCAGTGTGCCTATATGTAGTGAATATTCGTTTGTGTAGGGACTGTATTTGTACTTAAATGTATCTTCTATCTGTAGATACATTTATCCTCACATTTTGTTGGATTTTTTTTCTTCTGTTCAAGGTACCGGGATAAAAATTCTTCCCCAAAATGTCTTTACTAGAAGCAGCAGTTATTATAAAAATGGAAAATAACAGAGAATTAAGGTAGCACACTGATGTGTTTAAAGGAGTTAATAGAAGAAAATAATTTCAAAAAAAAAGAAATATTCTTGACTAAGAACTATTTCCTATTTGTCTAAGAACTATTTCCTATTTTATACTCTTTATACTTAAAAGTAGGTGTTGTTGTGGAACTAGCACTCCTAATGCAACGACACAGGCTTTAAATATCCTCACTGAGAAATGCCTAAAAAGAAACCTCAATAGGACATTCATTCTTTTCATCTTTTACACCATTTTATCTTCTGATCTATCCTATTTTATGCGTTCTTTTGTGGTGAACCTCAAATTCAGCAGTACATGATACAGCTCTATTTCTGTTAGCACTAGGATGACAAAATCCCAAGATTAATTAAAGTTCAACCAAGCCTCCTACCTAGAATACATTATATTTAAACCATTGTTGGTTTCAAGCCTCTCATCTTCCACTGCAAAAGGGAGATGAGGGAAAATGTGGGCTTACTGCTAAATGGAGCTGGGGGCCTGTGACAAAGGACATTCCTGATGTAGGGGAAGCAAAGAAGATGGAGACAGACTGTTCTTGGTGGTGCTCAGTAACAGAACAAGATGCAACGGACACAAACTGGAGCACTAGAGTTTCCTCCTGAACACAAGAATTTTTTTCAGTCTGCCTGTGGTCAAACACTTGAACGGTGTCGTGGTTTGTTTGGTATTACCAAGAATGACAGGGGTCTTCTCCTTGTCTCTCCCCTTTTTCATGGAAAAAAATGGAGACAACATGATTGAGATCAGGAGAGATAACTAATTAACTAGAAATGGTAAAAGAATGTAAGATAGCATGATATAAAACAGAGTAACAGTTAATAAATCAAACAAATTGGAGAGAAAGTATTTCCAACCATGCTGCTAGATGCACTGCCCAGAAAAGAAGGGAGTTCTCTCCTATCACCTCGAATCAGAAATCATGTAGGGAGTACTGGAGACTTCAGGGAATTGTAGTCTGTCTCTTCTCAGTATATCTTCCTCTCAGAGAGCTGGAACCAACATGAGAATAGCCGAGACTGCCAGGAGCTAGGACCCAGGAGGTGCAAATAGCTGAGACTACTTGGAGCTAGGACCCACGAAGTATAGTTTCCAAGTACTATATTCATGCATTAAACAGCTTGCCACATGATGTCATGATGTGGAATACCGATAAAACCAGGCCAAACAGGTTTCCCAGAGGAGTTGGGAAGGCTCCTCCATCCTTGAAGACATTTAAGTACAGGCTGGAAACACTGCTGAGCAACATGCTTCATGTGATCCTGCTTTAAGCAGCATGTCAAACTAGATGATCTCCAGTCTTACTGTTCTGGATTTCTGTGGCTGTTGTCCCTATGCTCCAGAATTACGAGAGGTAGCTGGAGTGCTCCATTAGCCATAACAAGCAACATAGCCTAGATTCATTAAATCACACCCATATTGGCAGTCTTTACCTCTGGCAGAGCTAGGCTATGGCAGGAGGTGTGAGAGCAAAGAGCTGTGGGGAGTAATATCAGCCCAAATATTTGAAAAAAAAACAAAACACTTATAGTAGTTTATATATCAAAGGGAACATAATCTGATAGAACAGAGACTGGCTGAAGATTCACAGGTTTTTCCTCTAGTGAGAAATACTACAGAGGAGCTGAGGTAGTGGTTGGTAGGATCAACTGGGAGAGGCAAGAAAGTTAACTTCACCTTTATGCTGTATCCAAAAAACAGATCATGGTCTGTGATGCAGGAGCTATTCTTGCTTTTAGAGAGAGATAAGCTGTTTGATCTAACAAGGCTTTTCCATTTCTAGCTCACTTGATTCTTGGATAGATCACATTCAGTTAGTTAGTCAGGGCTAGTCAGGCAAAAATGTAGAAAACAACGTATTTTCTTAAATACTGTCTTTGAGCTTTATTAAAATAAAATAAATAAATACCTTAAAATATCTTTTTGAGTGAAGTTTATATGAGACATTTGCCTCAGGCTGTAAAGATAGTGTCTAAATTGCCTTCTTTCACATTTAAGCTGTGCAAAAGTAAGAGAAGGAACGATTATTCTATATAAAAGTAGAAGAAGAAATGATTTAAATATGCTTAAACACACCTAATGCCCAATTTCTATAGATGTGCAAGTGGTTTTGAACTGACGAAAAAGAACTTGACTGCTACATTAATCATTTGGAGACATACACTAATTTATAAATGCTTCTCTTCCCTTCAGCTTTCTGCCGAGTTTGAGTTTTGGAAATAGAACAGGAAGTGGAACTAAGTGTAGCAAGCAGCTACAGGGAATGTGTTTATTAAATGAATTTTAAAAGAAATATTTCCACACCCACGGCTTTCCTTTTACATTCTCTCCGTCTATTTTTCTTATTTTTTAAGGGTGTGCTTCTGAAAGCTATTTATCATCCTAGTAGTTACACTTCTTTCAACGCCCTCTTGTCTGTCACTAAAACATAATCTCAACGATACTTTCTGCAGTTCAATTACCAAGATCATTCAGTTCCTTTCTTTTTCTGAAGTCAATGCAGAAGTGAGGAAATAAGATTAAAGACTGCTCCTCCTTTTCACCGTTCTGTGCTCTTTTCATCCAGATACATGTGAAATTAGAAAGTTATCTGTTTGTTGTATCAATTCTATGAGTTGAGACAGTGAGACAGAAACACTGTGCATTTCTTTATTGCCTTAACAGCAGCCATAGTAACTGGCATGAGTGCCATAGAAGTATTAAAGTGTTTTAAATCAGAATTACATGAATGTGTTCTTGACACACTTGTACTGATTCACTTCAAGAGTGGACTACTGATTCAGGTGCCTTGTTTCCCAGTTGTCAGAGATGAATTCACATAACAGTGTCTGTTGAGCCAAAGTGCCTTCCTGCAGACATTGCATTCACATTGTCGAGCTTTACTGTTTCTAACTGAATCTTTCTTGATTCACAAGATTCTCTGTGAGATCTTATTTTTAAATTTCATCTTAACCCCATCTAGTAAAAAAAAAAGTGTGATTTGTGAGGTGAGCTGCTCCTCAGTTGCTGGGGAAAGAGACTTGAGGTTTAGCTGTGAAAGTCTTAGAGAGCTGATATAGATGGAAAAAGAGCTACAGAAAGATGGGAAGGAGAGTTATAAAGGTAGGAAGATGTCAGTTTTCTTAACCTGAAGATGAACTTCCCTCGTGAAAATATTTCTTATCTTGCTAGGTAGAACTGAGGGCCTTAAAGAAGTACCAAAGCAGGAGGGATCTGAGCTCAAACTACTGGAACTATCAGTCAGAAATACTTGATGATTACTATGGATGGAGTTGGGACAGTGGAAATGAAGTTCCATTAAAATATTCAAAGGACTACAGCAGCTTTTAAGGTTAAATGAAGTTCTCGGTCCAGAGACTTGACCTTAGATTACCTAATGACTTCAGAAGAATAATTTGTACGCAGTTGGCCCTGGTATCAATATCTGACCCGTGAAACTAATCTGGAGTATATCTGTAGTCTTTACTTCATTTTTCTAACATTATTCCAAGGTTCTGATGGTTAGACAAAAATTGAAATGTCCTTTTGGGAACACATCCAAACTCTACTTTGGAGGGTTTTTCATGAAGACAAACGTAGATTCAAGTGTATTCTTGTAGTTCATGAATTGTTCTACTTAGATTATTTTCTGAGTTGTTGCATTAACCAAAAGAAAAACCACAATTGTATTCATTTTTATCCTCCTACCCCTTGCCAAGTAACTTAGTCCCTTTTGTTTGCTTTATTTGCCCGATCTTCCTTCAAAAACAAACAAAAAAAGCAAAACAACAACAACAAAAAAGGAATTCAAATTTAGTTCAATCAAAGCCAAACAAAATGAGAAGATTGTTTTTCACCATCTGAAATTAAAAAAAAAAAAATAAAGAGGAAGGGAGGAAGGAAAGAAAACCAAAGCAACCCCACCATTTCACCAGCTCTACTTTTAAGAAATCCTCTACATTTTGTCCGTGCTCTGAACAAAATTATACTGTGTTCTAGTTCCAATCAGTGGTTTTAGTAACTACTTTGTTTCCCAAGCACGGAGGACTTCAAATTCCCCACAGGACTGGTGGCATGATTTCCCACCTAGTAATGTCATTCAGTGTTTTCAAAGCCTTGCTATACACAATATCATTAACAGGAGGAATGGTATGAATCAACACCATTGCAATGAACCTTGCTGGCTGAGCTCTAGAGGGGCTTGTTTCTCAGAAGCTGAATTTCCAGCAAACTACGCGCTACATCCCTAATATACATAGAGCAATAAACAGACAAAAATAATAAAGAAATGTTTGGATGTTTTAAGTTTAGTAGAACCACATTAAAAATACACTGAATAGAGCAATTTATTCTAAAAAGCCAGTGATAGATGGCATCAGGTTTTCTCATTTACATTCATTTTTATGGAAAATGTTAGCAATTTTCCTGTTGCATGGTATTTTCATTACTAAGTCAAAGAGCTATGATTGGCTTATTACTGGAGGAAAAGCTAGCATTTGTCTTTGTGATTGCAGTAACACTGAGAGATGTCAAAGATATATTAACATAATACTACCATTTACTAATGTCCAGCTCAAACATTCACTGTATGACTGCAATTTCCTTCATCTTGTAGTTCTGGAAATTACAAGTGTGAACACCACTACGTAATTTAAATAGGAAGGAACAATAGCTGTGAAAAGCAGTTTGTTGATTTAGCTGTCCTTTTCCTGCAGATACTGTAAATGGAAAAATCTGTAGAGTAAGTGCTGTACAATTCTCAGCTACAAGAAGAAGAAAAGTACCAAACCAATTTTTGGTGAGAAGAGAACTTAGCTGATTTTTGTAACACCTAAGGCCCTGGAAGAAAAGTGCTAGAAATCATTTTTACCACTACTATTTGTGACACTGGTTATGGAGGTCAGTCATTTCTAATGTTTGGTACATTTCATTTTAAGCATTACATTCTTCTTCAGTCATTTGCAAAATGAGCATACCACTACTTGATTTCTACAGCTCATTTTTCCATCTTTAATTTTACTTTAATTTTGAGTAGCACCTCAGAGGCAGCAACAATGAAATCTAACAATATTTGTATACAAAACCATTATTTATTAGGACTAGTTTACAGCTAGGAACCAGTACAGGTGGTTTCACCCTTGAAGTAAAGTTTGGTTTTATTGTCTCCGTCGCCTCCTTCTTTAAATCCATACTTGCATAATTGAATAATGTGGTAAGGATTCCGATCACAAATACAGCTTCACAGGTGATCACAGCAACAGTCTCAAGACCAGATACATGCATGTTTTAAATCACAAAATCCCAAGGAGGAGTCATTCTTTGTATTGCTTCTTGTCAAGAAATACTGGCAAAGATCTATAATTTGGCTCATACTAATTCTTTTACAAAACACTCTGCCTTCCAGCGCTGCTTGAATTTCCTCTGCAGATAGGTGTATACTTTATGTGGCATGTTTGCTTACATGTTTTTCACTTTGTGAAGTTATGATTCATTTTAACTCACTTTATTTTGCAGGAATATTTTCCGTGATTCACTTAGTTGCTGATACTTTTGTTTTTCATACTTAACATTCTATGTGTAGATATTATCAGTGATGGAATCTGTGTTGGTCAGGTATTATAGTGGCATTATGGATTGGTGTTAATCCTTTGTACTGAATTTTTATCTATATAAAATCACAATTGGTTAAAAACACAAATGGAGTACATACCCAAATAAACGAAGATGGAAATACTAATTTGAATTAAGATTAGTAGATCTGAAGTTTTGGGATGGTTCAAATGACAGAAGATGGAAAGGTAAGGGAAAGGGAAAAGGAAAGGAAAGAGGAAGAGGAAAGGGAAGGGGAAGGGAGAGTGAAAGGGAGAGGGAAAAGAAAAGGGAAAGGGGAAAAGGAAAAAAGAAAAAGAAAAAGAAAAAAGAACAAAAAAAACATTTATATGCCTGTATGTCAAATGATTTTATTCATGTAGATTACATATATATATTGTATTTAAAATTGGGGGAGAGGGTGGGCAGTATTTCTAGATGTTTATTTTTTATGTTTTTGCATAGAGTGAGATTAGAATAAAAACATCTCCTAAGTCTGGATGGTGTAGACTTTGCTGCTGAAATGCTAGTAGGCTTAAAAACAGCAATATTAACCCAGGTAATGGATTTCATGCTGTGCTCTAGTACATCAGGGAGAGCTATCTCTAGCTATTACTGGTTGAAAGGAAGATAAAGATTCCTATTTTCTAAACAGGAAACCCTGCCTCCAGTGAAGCAGGATTCCCAGTTTCACTTGAAAAGAAAGTGTCAAATTCTGCCAGATACAGGAAGAGCTGATTACAGTGGGAATTACACAGATGTGGGGGAAGAAGGATTAGAATTTGACCCCATTCTGCTTAAAATATTTGATTTTGAAGTAACAACTGAGGACGAATCAATAATACAGCAATAGCTTTATCAACACCACATAGCCTGTTTTTTAAGCCTCCTTTCTCCTTTGTCAGTCTTACTCTGAGTCTGTGATTTCTTCTGTATTGCCTATCTGTCATTAAAGTTTGACATGCTTCTTAGGTCAGTATATTCTGAGTTTTCAAATGTCAAATGTTTAAAACTCCAAAAGGCAAATGAATAATTCCTAAATTCTTCTCTAAATATCAAATAATGTGCCTTGAAGGCACTTGCATGCATCAGTACAGGTTAGGGGATGACCTGCTGGAGAGGAGCTCTGTGGAGAAGGAGCTGAGTGTTCTGTTGGACAGCAGATTGGCCATGAGCCAGCAGTGTGCCCTTGTGGCCAAGAAGGCCAGTAGTATCATGGAGTGCATTAAAAAAAGTGTGGCCAGCAGATCGAAGGATGTGGTCCTCCCCCTCTACTCTGCTCTGGTGAGGCCACATTCAGAATACTGTGTCCAGTTCTGGGCTCCCCAGTTCAAAAAAGACAGGGATCTCCTACAAGAAGTCCAGTGGAGGGCCTCAAAGATGATAAAGGGCCTGAGCATCTCCCCTATGACGAAAGGCTGAGTAAACTGGGTCTGTTTAGCCCAGGGAAAAGAAGACTGAGGGGGGAACTGGTAAATGTTTATAAATATCTAAAGGGAGGTGAGATGAAGGATAAAGCCAGGTTCTTCTTGGTGGTGTGTAGTGATAGGACAGGGAGCAGTGGCCTAAAACTTGAACATAGGAAATTCCATAAAAACATGTGGAAGTCTTATTTATGGTAAGGGTGAGAGAGCACTGGAACAGGTTGCCCATAGAGGCTGTGGAGTCTCTTTTTCTGAAGATATTCAAGATCTGGCTGGACACCTACCTGTGCAACCTATTGCAGGGTACCTGCTTCAGAAGTGGGGTTGGACTTGACGATCTCTTGAGGTCCCTTCCAACCCCTGCAGTTCTGTCATTCTCTGATTCTGTGATGCCATCTGTATCAAATATTTTCTCCTTTCATAGGAGAATCACTTGGAAGGTTCTTTGCAAGTATCTGTTTGAAAAAAAAAAAGAATTAAAGCTATGTGCAGTTATATATACAAAAGTCTGTAAAGTGACAGACAGCACTAAGCAAGATTTGGGATGTTTCCTATAACCTTAAATACTTGTGGGCATAGGCAAAACTGCTGAAAGGAGTCACAAAATACATTTTCATGTGAAATATTTTGTTCACAAACTAGTAAAGCCTATAGCAGGAAAATCTAGAAAGGAAAAGTCTGTAGCATCTACTTTGTGGTGGATCTTTCCTATTAAGTTCCCAGCCTCTGTAGAAAACCAGGAGCTTTGGTTTTCCAGGGGAATGGATTGCCTTAAATCTGCACTGGTCTGAGAAGATTTACAAAATAAGGTATTTTTCTAGTGTAAGTGTCTCTCTTTTTCTCTCTGGTAGAACACTGTTAGCAGATTTGGACTACTCCTGGATATGGGGCAGTTCTCAGTCCATGAACAAGAAGAGTCCTCAGCAGGGCTGGAAGCAGAGGGCTACAGGGAGATCTGTGGGCAGATTAATCACCCAAGCTCTCAGGTAAACCTTTTTCATGAAAGCAATACTTTGGGGCCTGTCACCATTTCATGTTATTTAAAGCAGATCTGCTGATTCCAAAAGCCTTAATCATCATGGCAATAAAGATAACAGTAGATGAATCAATAAGAACTCTACTCTGTACTCCGTGCAAAAGTGTCTTTTATTAGTCTGGCGAGTATGGAAGAAAATAGTCTTCAGACTGTAAGTAATTATTGTGACAGTTCTTGTTTACTATTTTTATTTCTCAACTTTTTATTCAAACTCATTTTATAGCCCTATAAAATTTGATAAAACCGTATTTGGTGCTTCATCTAAATATTGATCAGTATGTTTATAGGGAAATTACTATTCCTTCTGCTTGAACTGCAAGAAGTCATAAATTGTTTTTAAAAAAACTTCTACATACCAAGAGTCCCATTTTATTTCGTAATCTATAACACATTACTTTTTTACAATTAATTTCCCTAAATTGCCCAATATTTTTATCATTTATCTACAGTTCTACTCATCCAAGTTACATAGATTTTTAGTGGATAAGCATGTGTCTGCAGCAATTACTGTGTATTAGCCAGATTTGAAACAGAAGCGATGAGAGTTCTGCCTTGTTAAGTGAAATTCAGATTTGATATAACTCAGAGAAAATGGACTTGAAGTTTGTAGTCTAGTAGCTAATGTCAAGATAAACTTAGTTTATCTTAGTTTATCATAGTCTTATTTCTTTTAGTCTGCATTCCACAGCTCTGTGTTCATGGCTGTAGTTCATTGAGAAGGCATCACTTACACAACAATAATAAAGAAATAAATGCATTTGAGTACTGTTGACCTAGATGTATTTTCTTTCTACTTCTACTGTAAAGGATGGGTAAAGAAAGATCATCAGAATCACCGTAATGCAGTATTACATCAGAGTTTTTCACTGAGTGCAGTTTAATTTTGCTGCAATTGGCGTATAGTTGAATAAGCTTCTTTCAAGAATGTAAACAATGGGTTTGACTGTTCAGTAAAACCAAACACATTTCACAATGATTTTTTTTCTGTTGAGGCATGGCTTTACAATGTTGGCTTTTACTAGATGCTCCAGAGAAGAAATGCGTGAATTACCCACCTGTGATGTTACTGCTGCATATAAAGGTCTCTGGAGAATCCAGTGTGTAAGCCAGATTAACCATTTTCTCATTACCTTTGTACATCCTTTAATTCTCAACTTCTGGTGTAAATGTACACCACTGGTATAGTCACTGCTTTCTTATATAGGTCAGTGATGAAATCTGGGCTTTCACGCATGCCAGGCTAACCATGAGAAGAGCATGGTAAGATGTCCTCTGCACATAAATTGGGCTTTTACCATATCTGTAGCACTGACTATCTAAACCAATAAACCAGCACAATGTGTAGGCACCAAGAGCAATGGGTTGGCTTCTACTTTGAGATTGCTTAATCATAAAGTTAAAAAAATCTACTTATCTATAAACTGTTAGAATTTAGCATTTGACCACTCTTCTTTTCTTTTTTGTTCATTTGCACTTTGCAAATCTTTTTCTTCTCTGCTAATGGATGCTATACATAATTTTGAGCAACACTGAGTATATAGACTTGAGCGTTTTCCCCTTGGAAGCCAACAATGTTTTTTTTTACATTAATCTTTCTTTTTTGGAGCTACATTGTCTATATTGCAGCCAACATTTCACATGAAAACAGAAAGGAAACACCAGCAATTCTAAATAGGTAACAAAAACTGCAGATAGACATATCTTTTGCCTTTCCACACATAGATCGCACAAGCCATTTCAGTCAACCTTACATCTCTAAAGTCCTCACAGCATAGTTAACCACATTTTACAGACTCAAAAGCTAGAACTAGAGGAGATCTTCTGGACTGACCTACACATTAGCAGCTGCTGTATTCCAGTGGAGCATAGTAGTGCTTGACCCATAACCACATTACCCAGTTCCAGGCTGAATTCCTACTCTGATACCAAGAGACAGATGCTTTTCATGTCTCCATCATTATGTTCCATTGGTAACTGCCTGCACTGTTAAAAAATATGTAGCTTATTCACAATATTAGCTTGTTTGTCTTTTAAATGCTAGCCATTTCTTGCTTCTGGATCTCTGTACTAGATTTAAAAATCCCTTTTGTATATTTCTTGAAGGGACCTTATTTACCACAGTCATGTTGTCTCTCAGTCATCTTCTCAGTTAACTAAGCATACTGAGTTCTCTACGACATCTTCTCTAGTATGTGCATTTTCTTATATTCATCTCCACTTTTTCAGTAAATTCACAGAACGATTTTCTTGTGTGAGTTTTATTCAATAAATCAAACAGTGGGCATCAAACCAAAATGTGGTCCTCAGTCTCATGGACCTTGTGTACTAACAAAAACCAAGAGGGAGATGCAGAGGCAGATGGGGAACCATTGGGACACCAGAGCCAACATGACCACCAATTATCTCAGCACCCTCCCAGAATCATCATGATGAGTAATTAACTCAGCACACCCAGAGACTGACAAGTTTTTTGTAGACATCGTGGCAAAGGATAACTTTAATGAGGGATTTGAACGAAGATAATGATGTAGCTTCACAAATGCTTACAGGGAGCTTCACCCGAGCATAAGTAATTAGTGCTGATAATGCTTACTATCTTCAGTGGGCATGGAGGTGTGAAAGGGTGTCTGAATTAGATAGTTTAGGTGCACTAGGCACACTGTTTTCTAACAGTTTGTGTTGCAAACACAACCAGCTTCTCCATACACAGTTAATTAGACAAGATGAAGTTTCACATTATATTGTTTCCAATACTTTACAGTGTTATTCCAAAGTAGCAGAACTATCCTCATGGCAGCGTACTGGTGCTGCGTGGGTTTTCCCTAAAATGCCAGTAGATTATGGATTGTGAAATATAGTAGGGTTGTTTTATTTACTTTCCTCTGAATCTGGAAATTTCTTGATAATACATTGCCTTTTCTGGGTCATATTTAAGAATGGGAAATAACATATTGATTTTGTCATGCCAGTGAAGAAATGTGAACCTGTCAACATCTGTAGTCACTCCATCCAGCATCCTGATCCTCCATCTTTCCGCCAACTGTAAAGTGATGAAAAAATGGTCCTACTGGAGGGAAAAAAATTTTGGACAATTAATCAACTTTCAATCCAGCTTTAACTGTTTGACAGTATGTAATAAAATTGCTTTTTCTTTTTACCAAGAAATGTTCCCTTCTGTTCTGAAGCTAATCTATTCTGGCAGCAAGCTCCATGCAGTTACATAGCTACAATAAGTTCAAGCCAGTATCAGCATCTTAAGCAAACATGATTTTAAACTATCTTGTGAGAATTTAATTTCTGATTAAACATTCTGTAGTTCCTTTTGGATGGGATTCACCTCTATCCAGTCTATATCTTTAGGTCCAAATGTCATGGCTCACCACTCTTTCTGACCACTGATTGAGAGCTACAGCAAAATTCAGCCACCAACCAACACAGAAGTTCAGCAAATTTCACATAAAGTATTGGGTAGCTTGTTGCAGCTTTTCTTGAATTCCTACAAAAAAAAAATAATAATTTCAAAACTGGATGTTGTGCTTCCCATGTCTGAACTGCTTCTTTGAGTTGTTGAGCTATGTCTGTAGGTAAGAAGAGATCTAAGTTTTTATCCATTGAGGGTTACTCTTTGTGGTGACATTATTTTCAAATCTGAGCTCAGAGCCTCCTGAGAGATTCTCAGTAGTGTTTCCCCAAAGATAAAGGACTGCCTAAGCCCAGAGTAGAAAGAAAAAAGGAAGGGGAAAGATCCATACAAAGGATGGTGAACTCCTCTTATGCTGTAGAGGGGCAATGGGAGTAGCAAGAGCAAAATGCATTGCTTCTGGGATATCCCTCTGTTCTTTTGCATCTATTCCAAATAGCACTACTCCTCTACAAATAGAAATATCTTCAAGATGCTTCATTTCCAGAGGCCCATCAGGATTGGTTAAGAAATAGGCTGTGGCTGTACTGCTACCTCCACAAAGCTGCCCACCTTGGGAAGCCCCTCTTTTGCCTATAACTTCAACCAGGTCTGCCTACATTTGTATGACATGAAAATGCTGTCTTTCCTCCATGCACTGAATCCTTTACCAGATCCAAATCTGAATTTGGGGAGATAGGAGAAAATATCTATTAATATCTGCATTAGTTATAATGCACTTTAGTAATAAATTCACTATACCTAGGCAGCCCTCAATGTAAAAGAATGTTTTTAAAGTGGAGTTCTAATTTATTGAAAATTTAGGTCTTAACTGTCAGTAGGAATTTTCCAAAGTTGAATTGCAAATCTTGCTCCCAAGTGCGGTAGGATTTCCCCCTAGCCTTAAATGCAATGCCTTATGTGCTCAGAGAGACGACCTTTACCTTTCCATTCAATACTGAATATTTTTGGCTTCCAGATGTTGCAACTCTCTTTTGAGTTTGTGAATCACAACCAAGAGAGGCAACAAAGGGCAGCCAGGGGCAACAAAAAGCAGACAGAGGCAGCTTCTGGTATAGAAGACAGTAGCACTGACTAGTAAACTACTCCAGTCTTAAACATTTTAAAATCAACATTGAGCCCTGCAGCACAGAAAAAAAAAAAAAAGAAAAAAAAGAGAATTAATTTTACCCAGTTTAAATTTTCTAGCTACGATGATTAGATACATACTTTTTGACTACATCCTTCCTCTGACTCAGAAATATTCACTGTAACCACACTATTTCATCCTTCTGTGATACAGAGACTGATGAAAGATAACGCAAGTAATCTGACTGGCCAATATATGGTCTTAATTTTCTTAAAATCATTCAAGCAAGATAATAAAATACAAAGAATGCTACTCATTAATGATAGAATAATAGTCTGTATCTCTGCATAACTGTGATATTAATCCAATCATAGATTGATTTCTAGAAAAAAAATCAACACCTATCTCTTTACAATATCTTCAGTCATCAACTGCTTCTAATTTATCTCTTGTCCTTGAGGAGAATTTTCTTGCCTGGTATTGCCTAATTAGACTTCAAAATTTTGACTTTTAGCAGATTGTATTGTCATCTCTTTAAATAAAAATCTACTGTTTATTTAAATCAAGAGTCATTGTTCCATACTTGCTGATAGAAGGAAACAGTGGAGAAAATCTGTGAACTTCCTGCAGCTAACAGAGGAAATTAAAGTGGATGGACTTGGAGAACAGCTTCAGAGAGATCACATAACTTCAGCACCACTGTCACAAAACTCCCTTTGTTTTTGCTGCAAATATTGCTGATTAAGGAGAGAAAAACTTGTCTACTGATCCATTTCATATCTTTCAAATCCCTACCCTTTAATCCATCATTTTTTCAAGTGACAACCCTTCTCACCATCTCATCCATTAAATACAGTACAAATGGAAACTTCCCACAAATCAGACTCATCTTGAAGAACATAGACATTGATGAAAATATATATAAAAGTCTGAAACTGGGAGCTGAGCTAGTGAACTGTAGCACACCACTTTTAAACCAGTGTAGAGGTTTGTTTTCTTTTACTTACTTCTGAAAAACATTTCACATTCACTATACTTTGTTTTCCAGCTGTCAAAGTTAGAAGCAAATCTAGTTTATCCCTATTGTTTTTGTGCTTTTATTTGAAACCGCTTTATATTTGACATTTTAAAATCTAGTGCACATAATTTTTTAGTATTCAAACTGAATTTAGAAAGTTGAGTAAACATTACAATGCATTTTGTCTATGCAAAGTTAACTAACTGCAAACATACAAACTGTAATAAGGTAAAAATATATTTTTTTCTAAATCAAATTCATTTTCCTCAAAAGTGTATTTGAAAATGAAAACAAAATGCCTTTACTTTGGCATTTTAAATTGTGCTGTTGTTTTCAATCAACTGTGACTTTCCCTGAAGGAAAAGTCCCAGTTTATGCTGAATGTAATACTTCAGGCTTCAGAACTTCTGATATTAGCATGAGTTGAAGAGTCAAGCAGACAGGAATTGTTTCTATTCTGGAGATTAATTTGTAAGAATTTTGTCTCTTTTTTGCCACACTGAGAAGAAAAAGACTTTTTCTTCTCTACTTCCTACCAGATAAAAAAAGATCCTAGAAATCCTCAGTAAGGAAGAGGCAAGCATTAAGAGAGTAAAGGACAGAACACAGTGAGGAAACTGTGTACAAAAGAAAGCAGCAGCAAAGACTTATTTGTTACTACCCTCGCAGGGTAGTTAAAGTCCAGGCAGTAAGACTGTCTTTCTGACAGTCAGTCTCCAACAGCTGTTGGGATGCAAACCAGGCAAACTAGATAAAATGCAAGAAAACACAGAGAAAACACAGCAGTAGATTATTCTTATTTACCTGCAGAGGATAACTAGTTAATTAAACTGATGATGACAGGACTACGGAGTTTGTGTACTGAATACCTCCTAATCTTTCGCAAGAGAAAAAACTGCTAAAATTACTACTACTACTAAATAAGTGAGCAATATTGCAATACTATTTCTTGAGTGGATATATACATCTGCTGTGAGGAGACCTCATTGCAGCTTTCCAGTATTTCAAAGGGATTATAAGAAGGAGAGGTGTCAACATTTTACAAGGGTAGGCAGTGATAGGACAAGAGGGAATGATTTTAAACACAAAGAGGGAAGGTTTAGATTGAATGTCAGGAGGAAGTTCTTCACAGAGAGAATGGTGAGGTGCTAGAACAGGCTGCCCAGAGAGGCTGTGGATGCCCTGTCCCTGGAGGTGTTCAAGACCAGGCTGGATGGGGCCCTGGGCTGCCTGATCTAGTACGAGATCTGGAGGTTGGTGGGCCTGCTGTGGCAGGGGGTTGGAAGTTGATGATCCTTGGGGTCTCTTCCAACCCAAGCCATTCTATGATGCTATGATATATATATATATATATATTTTTATTATTATTATTATTATTTGTCCAGAAGGATATAATTTGGCCTAATGTAATCAAGAACTGGAACTTCACAAACTAACGTACACAGTCCTAATGTCTTCTCTGATACTGGGCTGCATCAGGGATAAAAATATCCTTTTTAATTGGAGATTGAAAAGATCTATTCATTTGTCTGGTTCTTCCATGTAACATTTAAAATTCTTGCCTACAGTAAGGTTTCTACTTCCTCAGAGAAATTTAATTTTAAATGCACTATGTGCTCACTGCGGAAAAATTACCCAGCCTAATGGAGCACACTCTATTCTGTTCTCATATTCTTCTTTCTGTTATCACCTAGACAATACATGTATATTTTGGGTTTTTTTTATATCGCAGAACTGCCTTGTTGTGTTAGTGTTCCTTCCATTTATATTTCAACACTTTCAGAAAACATATTCTTCAGAAAAAAAACATTTGCAAATGTAAATGAAAAGTTCAACTTAAGTTTTCAAAGGCCATTGTTGCCCTTTGTGACTTCTATGATTTTCTACTTTTTTTTTGAAAATATGAATGTTATTTGGCAATTTCCATGCTATGTCTGTGATGGATCCCTAACTGTATAAATTTTTAAGATATTTATAAAATAAATTACCTAGTTGCATATAACTCCCCTCTAGACCTGTATAGACATCTGTAGATAAAAAAAAAACAAAACACAATTATATATATAGAAATGTTTGGTTATCTATCAATTATAGTATAATTTTACTCTGCATCTTGTTAGACTGATTTATGGAATAATGTTTTGGTACTTTCAATACCATCAATCTGGCTACATGTGAATTATCTTTGTTTGGAAATTTTGAATTCAAAAAAATGACTTTTTTTAACCCACACATGTCTTCATTTAAAAATATATAGATATATATTCCCTGCATTTAATTTAAGAATGCATAAATAGGCTATTTTTAAGCACATCGTGAAAAAATCCTACCACCCAAACAGGTAGTGCAAAGGTGTTCTGAAGACTTACTGTCTTCAAAATAAATTCATTCCAGTGAACAGCAAATATTTGCATAACCAGTCCAGCTGAAGGCAAGGTACATGATAAATTTAAGCTGCAGCTTCTTACTATATTGGGCTGCAAAAAATCCTCACAAATTTTTCTTTAGGTTCATATGTTCATCTGCTAATACTACTATGAATATCAAATATATCCTATGTCACCAGCATGTATTATATATTAGCCTCTAAAATGTATGTCTACATAGAAAGTTGAGTATGGTTTTGAGTCTTATCTAAACTCCAGACTGATCTCTTATCATGATGCTAAGGTCAACGTGATGGAGCTGATCTTGTTAGCGTCTTCCTCAGCATCAGAAGAAAAATCTGAAAATCATCAGATGAGGAGGAGACTGAAACAAAGTCTCCATGAAGATGGATGGCTTTTCCTGGTAGGTTTAAACAGAACAGGAATAAAGGGAGGCAGCTGTACTACCACCTGCAGATATCACATTAAAAGAAAACAGTGAATCCATGTTGGCATTTCCTACCAATTTCCTGTAATTGAATTAGATATTCATTGGATTTTGTTAGTAAGCAATGTAGGTAATTTTAAAAGACTGTGGGAAAACTATATATGTTATTAAATCAAGTCTACATCATGTAGGAATCTTTTGTAGTTTTGGGACACTTGATATTTGACCCAGATCCATTAAATTGAATTATTACATTAGAAAATCTTCAGAGTATAATCTCTGAGACAGAGTTCTCTCCAGTCACTCTCTATAATTACAGCATGGCATCAGGAGTGAAGGTTGAAAAAGAAGAGTGACTTAAGAAACAGTGGAATAGAAGAGGAATAATTGGACAATGTGGAACATGAATTTAAAATCTAAAGAGGCTGAAACTCTGCAAGAGTACTGCAAATGACTGAAAAGGTTCAAGGAAGATAATTGTATCTTTGTGAAGCCAAGGGGAAGTCCTGAACAGAGAAATGGAAAAGGCAGGTTTTCTCATTTTAATATTGCAGGGTATGGGATTAATTTAATGATAAAGAGATAAATTATAAAGAGCAAGCTATGCAACGCACTATGTTACTGAAATGTATCAAACTTCACAATCCAAGAAGTGGGTTAACTTAGTACGTATTTAAGAATGTTGAGACAAATGCACTGTTTTGGGAGCTTTGACAAATCTTTTACTTAAGATAAGACTGTATTGGATATCAGAAATCTGTCAAAAACTGTAAGAAACACATGACTAAGAAAAAAAGAGCATTAGATCTACATCAAGGACTGAAACTACATAAGATGTAGAAGAGTTAAAAAGAAGAGTCATTTCTGAGAACAGTGCATATTTCAACAACGTCCTTTGATTAATCTGAACATTAGAAAAGTCCTTGTTTCATATACACAATGCTCATGGACAAGCTAACATGGTATCTAAAAGTACAATAAACAACTTTAAAGGTAGAGCATAGTCTTATTTACACATGTAGGTAGGAAACATTCTGATAGTTCACAAGAGAGATTTTTTCCACTGAGGAAAAATGAAGGTAAAAATAAATCTTGTAAAGACAGTTTGAATTGTTGCAGGAAAGGGAGCACATACTACAGGGCTGAAAGCATGTCAGACCCTAGATCTCATTGACAGAGGTTATAGTGAAGAGACAGAAGACTGAGAAGATGGAAAATAGAAATGACAAAGAAAAAGTAGGACTAAGCGAAACTGCAGAACAGCAGAGGCATCACAGGGGAACTTGAGAGTAGTGTATTCACAAGGAAAAAATTGCACCACTCAGTGCCATAAAATTTTAATTTTTTTTTGCTAACCAGCATGGATAGATCGAGTTGGTAGCACTTCTTGTTCTACAATATGCATGCATGGTGCACAGTGCACAGGTGCACCTTCACCAGCCCTGGTCTCATCTCCAGTTGGGAGAGGCACCCCAGCCTCAGGGCAGCAGAGCAACCCGTAGCCAGCCAACAGGCCTGAGCCTGGGCTTTCACACAGCGCTTCCAGCTTTGGCTGACCTGCATTGTGCTGCGAGGTTCTTCAGGAAGATATTCCTTTCAGAGAGTTCAGTTTTATCTGTTTACTGCTTTCTAACATAGGTGGTTGGCATAACATTCTAAAAGCCTCACTGTTTTGTCATGCCAGGACAAAAGTACTTTCAGCTTTCTCCATATTGAAAGCCAGCTAGCTGTTTCTATATGTGTTTTCCTCTCTGTCTGATATCTTATCCTAAATGTGTTACATGACGTAGCATTCTTAAGAAACCTCTGTGTTTCTTGGTTTCTTTTCTACCCACTGCTCAGCCCTTAATGGCGGGCAGATGTAGTTCAGAAATTCTGTGTTGGGCTCCACCATAACCATTATTTGTGCTTGGTTTATTTTCCCTGTACAGATCGTTATCATCTAATGAGTAAGAGCCAGACAGATATATCAGAGATCTCAGTTTGCAGATATGAGCAGTCAGGTAGGCTTCAATCAAGGACACAAAAGAAAAACTATATTCTTCGAAAACTCAGAAGTTATGTAAATAAAATTCAATCATAACACTGACACTTTTAAAAAATTACATTCAGATCAGATTCAGAGTGGGATTCAAAAATACAATACATATTGCATATAGGAACATATAAAATTTATAAATGGTCTCCAGTTCACACGGACATTTTTGAAAGTGCTAGAACATACCGGTTGATTTTGGATTATTATTCCACTTAACAGGATAAAGAGTAGAAAATACAACCATTACGAATTTGATTTCATGGATAAATCAATACTTGCAAGATGTACCACATGAGTCAAAATGCTGACATATAGCAAACAAATATATTTCTTCAATTCCAAGAGACACATGGCCAAATGCAAAAATTAAAGCAAAACTATCTCAAATATTTAAAGGATTTTTAAAAGACTGCTGTGCTAGCTCTCGGTCCTGGTAAGTTTTAGGACAGTACCTTTTTAATCCAAGTTCTCATTTGCTTGATGTTATTTAGAAAAAGAAAACAAAGATTTAGACCTTCTTATACAGCCAAAGCTGTTGAAAACAGGAGTACTGTGAACTCTTTTTAAGTGTAGAGAAAACAGCAAGCAGAAGGGTCATATACATTAAAACTGTAATGACACAGCCATCACACAGTGTGCATAAACCTGAAATGTGGTCTTCTTTCCCCATGAAGCCCTTCTTTCCCCAGTTATCACTTCTTGAGAAAATTATTCTGGCTGCATCATCACATGTGGTGGTGATTATACTGATGTGCAGCTTGATGATGGCCCGATAGGTGATCTGGCTTTGGGAAGAACTTTTAGTCTATAGAAGGAAGACCTTCTTCACCAGACTAGAATCAGGAAATCAGATTAATAATTACGAAGAGGCTACAGAATGTTCATTTTCACCTTATGTTCCTGTCTCTAAATGTATGTTTATATAGAAATTATGTTACTAATATTACATCATCATAAAAATATGAGGAGTAGGATTATTTTCTTGTAGTTGTCTGCAACTTAGGCATTTTTAATAACAAATATAGAATTGAAGACATTAAAAATTAACTATTTTTATTTTATGGTAACTGCAATAAAAGTCCTGAAAAGACTCCCAAATATATGCAAACAATACATGGAGCAGAAAGGCAGACCCCTGACATAACTGTCATGCTGCATCAAATTGGAACTGAAGGGATGCACCAAGAGTATAAAGCCCTGCTTTCTCCGATATTGAGCCACTTGTTGTATACATAGAAGTTTTATTTCCCAGTACACCACCTTTTGCAGATGAGGGTAGACAGAGAAAAAGTGACATTCAAACAAGCATCCTTCAGTTCCTTCTTGGCTGCAACACTCAAGTTTTGCAGAAATTTTGCTCCAAGTGATTTCTCTTAGCACACAAGAAGAATGGACATAGAAATGAGTTTGAGACAGAAAAATAAATGCATGAAATGGGGAGAAAGGCTGCCAGAAGAGCAAATTTGACATTTGTTATTTACTTAGCCACTCTGCCCAGAGTCAAATTTTCTTCCTTATGCTTTGTGGACCTTCTGCTACTACTTGCTAACTGAAGGACTTAAGGTCCTCTGAAAGGAACCTGCTTTTTTCAAGCGTACACAGAGGGTAAAGAAAAGACATATACCTCTAAAGCTAAGCTCAGAGTAAACTGTATGTCATGCCCTTAGATTCTGAATTGTTTCTGAGTAATAATGAATAGGTCAAGGTTTAGGAAACCCCAAATAACTCAAATTAACTACTGACAAGTTCAATTTTGCTAAAAGTGCTAGCAAGTATGCTGTATATAACTCAAGATCTGTACAGGGCCTTCAGCTTTTATGCACTCCAATTTTATGAAAGTAAGAACCATTTAAATATCTGTACACAAGGTGGCTTTTTTTTTTTTTTAAATCTTAAAGACTTCCATTGTTTGATCAAAAATTGTTCAGAAATGTTTTTCCTTTAAGCAAGTTCTAATGGCTGTCACTATGATTTAAAGTCTTCCACAGAATCTCTCGCATAAGGTATGGCTGCCCAAATTACTTTGGGCCTAATTTTAGATAAACTGCTATAGCAAGTGTTGAATAAATGCATGAGTAAGCAAAGAAAAGCAAAACAGATATTTAGCGTTTGTGACTGGTGTTATCTTTCCAGAGTATTTGAATAGAAATAGTTTACGTTTGTTAATTAGGTTCCACACAAAAAATTCATGTTCAAAGACATTACATTACATTCATCATCTCTCTAAAAGGCTTGTCATTGCATTACTACTGGCTGAAAAACAACTCAACACAGATCAATGCCAGATGCATTTCTCTATAAGGCACTTTCTCATCCCTAGGCTCAGTAAAGGCAAGTATGAGGTGAACACACAGAATAAACATGCATTTAAACCAAGTCTATTTTCCTGAAAAGCAAAAAAGCAGTCAAATAAAAAGAGGATGTGGAAGAAAAATTGAATTACTCCATACTGATATATATTAAAATTGTACACACAAGTGTTCTGTGCTGGTCTTTTTGTCATTAAACATTTGAGATTATTCAATGACCACTGGGTTTGGATTTTTTTTTTTGTCTCTTCTGTTAACTTTAAAAACAGTATAATGCCGCAGTATTAAAACTTTCTGGTTTTCAATCTTTCAGTTTGAGGATAGAGAGGAAGGATCAAGCAAGTACAAGGAAACATTGAACTGTGATGTCTCTGCACACTCACAGGTTTCCTGAACCCTGAGTTAGGGCATCCAGCATTCAGCTTAAGGCTTCTATGATATAGAAACAGTACATACCTAGATCTAACACATAGACCATAACAGGTGACTATAAAGGATCCTTTGTTTTAGTTACAGGATTGCAGATAGATGTTTCTCCACTATTTTTATTGTCAGATCAATTTCACCCTTTATTTTATACAGTCAGAACCGTAAGAATCAAATTATTTGTACTGGAAGTCACAGAACATTCAACTTTATCCGACTTTCACCAACCACTGAAAATTGGTTTTTCAGAGCTATCATTCTGCTTGGCCAAATCCCTTCAAAATCAGTGGGATTCTGAGAGCAGAGTGACTGAGATGGTGTCCCTGATCAATAGAGAGAGCAAATTTTGAATATAGGTTAAAGATAAAAGCATCATAGGTCACGAGATGAGCAATATTAAATACTCTACTTTACATCAGGAATTTTTTTCGTGTATCAAATAAGCCTCAAAATCAATTAAAAGGAAAAAAAATCACCTGTCTTCTGTAAGTAGGCAACAGCTGCAATTGATGTCTAAGCCATTATCTCTCATTAAGCTGAACTGAACTGCAGCTCAGCTCACACTGTACAAACACAGGTGGGTCATGGGAGTGACATAAACCTCACCTTGTAACTCCTTGTCATGAGGCGATTTCTGATAGTTATCAATTTAAGCCTCTTGAAAAGTGCTGTAATGCTGGTTCCAGTGGCAGCACAGCTTTGAATTGCAGCTCTGGATCAGCAGGACTGGGGGAAGAGACAGCCTGTCATGCACTGAGAGCAAAGGATAAGGAGGCTCAGCAGGGGAGAAATAAGCTCTGCAGTGACAGAAGGCAGGTCTCATCCACACCTTGTTGTCACAGTACCTCTGTGAGTCCCCGATTAGCAAATGGTGGCTCAGCAACACTGTCTCTCTCAGGCATCCTGAGGGCAGTTCAGAGGGATGCAAGAAAAATCTCTTGCTGGGAGGTCAAATCTGGCAACATGGATGACTAGCACCAGCAAAAACCTAGGCACCTGAGTTCAGCCAGCTTGTAGCCTGCAGGGCCATGGAAAACAGCGTACCCTAGTGATCCACTCATGAATATCCTGGAGCTATTAGGGACATACCCAAAATCATCTGACACTAATCAATGGTGCTCTTGGGTGACCAATCTTTTGCAACATGCCAGCTGGAAACCCTACCACTGTTATTACATGTATTGAAAAATAGAAATTAAGCTGTCTTATATCTATTTCCATCCAGCTGAGAATTCCAGTTCTTTTGGAATGGGAATAGAGATCACTTCTCTGGGCAATGAGTGACATGCAGCTTCACTTTTACAAGTAGGAAGATGTCAGTTTTGCAAACAACAGCATATTTACTTTGATCTTTTCAGTAATAAAACACTGAGATCAATAAGGAATAATTTCTTACACACATCATCATCATGGTTATTTAGCGTGTGTTTTTTTTAATGTTTATCCCAAGCAAGTACATTACATCTCTATAGCATTTTCTGAATATATATTAAGTTATAGAAATGCTGCATAAATTCATACTTATGGCGATGGTTGACTTGTGGATGCCAGCCTGCTGTGCCAAGATCTGCAGTAATCAGTTTTTTTTCTAAGCTCTGGGTAGACAGGAATTATCAAACTCCTGATGAGAGTGAACTCTACCCTGCTAATCTTGAGGCACACTCCTGACAATACAATGAAAATAGCCACTCACTTGTAAACAGTGGCCAAGTTTTGTTCACCTCATTTGGAATAACGCTGTGATGACATCAGGGAAGCAGATGATATACACCCGTAACTTTGTAGCCTTCAGAGGTGTGCATGCAGGTACAGAGCCCTTGCCCATCTAGTCAGCCTCTGAAATTCACAGGATGATCATCTCATCCCAGACTACTGCTGGTGGGAAGCTGAGCCAGCTGGGAATTTCATCTTGCCTGAGCTTTGGCGTGAGTTGTAACAGCAATGGAGGCAGCTGGCACGTGCTTTCTATGAAGTTGTATGGTAGCACATATATACATGGATTGCACATGGAACAGACAAGGAGGATGAAAGATTAATGCTGTAGCAAGGCTTGTGGAAAATAAGCATCCTCAAGAGCACTCCTGAAAGTGAGCATGCCTTAAGCCTTCTGCAAGCATACTGGCAGCCTGCTGCGCAAATGCTGATGAGGATTCCCACTGCTGGTGCAGCTAGAGGGGAAGCCTTAGGGAACAGCGTAGCACTGCATGGTGCCTGTGGACATTCCCACTTGCATAGGAGCCTTGGCCCAGCACATTAACACACTTCATGATCACAGTGCGCTGTCACAGAACATTTCATTCAGGAGAGGTGCCATAATGAGCACTCATATAAGAAAAGAGTTTATCTAACAAGCTGATCAGATCCCCCTTGTGTGGTTGGGGCCTGAATCATCACTCTGTTGCTCTACCTTTGTAACAGAGCAGCTTTAATTTAAAGCAATTTAATTCCACGTGGAATACCAGTGCAATGCAGAAATAAATCAAGTGCACTGTATTTGCATAAAGACTAATATCCTCAGCCAGTGAAAACTGGAGTGGTTCTGCTGAAGTCAATGAAGTTGTACTGATTTACATTAGCTCAAGCTCTGCTCCAGTATTTTAGAAATAACAGTCTAAAAGCCTTAGATAATATATACTAGAACAACTCAATGAAATTCATAAACTGACTGAAGATCTGACCTTTTATTGAACTGAGAATGCTAGAATTCCCCGTTGGTTTGTCTAAAACATGGAAAAAGCATAACGAGGTTGTTGGTTGGTATGCTACTAACCTAGAGGCACAGTAGTTCAGATGTTTCATGCTACATGGCTTCAGTTTATGTAAGTTTGTACTCAGAAACACTGTAAAAGTATTTCAGAGCATTGACAGAATGGGTAGTAAGAAAGTAAGCCTGCCCTATGGCAATCCTTCATCATGCATCTCTCACTCTGCCAAATTTCAGAGTGAATGTTGCGTGTGCATTTTGCCTTCTGGAGCATGAGGTCTCCTTCCCTTCCCTTCCCTTCCCTTCCCTTCCCTTCCCATTCCCCTTCCTCTTCCTCATCCTTTCCTCATCCCTTCCTCTTCCCTTCCATTTCCTGTAGCTTCAGTAAGTATTTCTCATGGCTCACATACTTAAAAAGGGATAGGGAAAAAAATGTGCAAATATAAAATTAAAAGCTCAGTGGATTTCACAAGCTCTTGGCATTTTTTGAGGTTTCATGGTTTAACTTCATTTCCGAGAAAATAATTTGAGTAATAAGCAGATGTACATACAATTTTTCAAACTGTAGGTGAGCTGCATTTGCACAGAGATTGAAAAACTAAATATCAAATATCCATCCCATTTTTCCCCACTCTATACTCCTTAAATCTCCATGTGTTATGATGAGTGTTATTACTGGATTAGTGCATAGTCTCTAACAATGCATTAGACACTTTACAGAAATCATAACCACATTCAGAAATAGCATATAATCTCAGGCATACTATCTGCAAATGCTCATGCTTTGGAATAAATTCAAATGATACAGTTTAGTTCTTTTGAACTCAATGGGAATACTTATGTGAGTAAATTAACTCATAAATTAAAAATGCTTGCAGTGTTAAATTTTGAATTTAAGTGAAATATCGACCTTCTGAAGTTTAAGAAATGGCTTGAGAACATTGATTTTGGTGGTGATTTTACCCCAAAGGCAACAGATGTGTACGTACACTAAATAAATTAAATTAAAAAAGACAAGAAGGTAAATTCAATTGTTCAGTTGAGGCACACAATTGCTATGATGATTCATTTAAATCTAGTCAAGTGTTTTAGTGCTATTATTCTCCTTAAGAAAATCTACACTGATGTGAAAAAATGGAAGAAAATATACAAGTCAGAAGAGTCCTTAGTATGGGGCTTTTTTTGTGTGCATCTATAATACAGGGCTTTCTAAGAAAAGCTGCAATCAGTGAGAAGTCAATGCCAATCAAACCATTGCAGGGAATTTATTCTAAGGATAAGAAGGCATCACTAAAATGATATAATCATGAATAATTACAGTAATGACCTTGCTTACATACATCAGGGAAATCTGAGTCACTACCGGTTTCAGTCAAACTGTATTGATTAAATTCCAAAAGAGCAACCTCATCAGATCAAACCATTTTTTTTTTCATGTTTTTTGTGGCATATGTTTGAATGACTGTCTTCATACTTATAATCTTCAATGAGTTTGAAACCAGAGTTGACAGAACAGAGTTGGAAGATGGTTTTGAAAGGATTAGTAGCACAGACCTCATTTTGATGCCATAAAATTTGAGAAACTTAAAATTCTGCTCTAGTACTTTCTTTGTTCTCAGGAGAAGTGGATAAGGCATTGAAATCTCTGAAACTTATGAATGCCTGTCCTGTCCTTCACAATTAAATTCAACTTGGCATACCTACAGTTAATGCCTGAATGTAAGTTGGTAGCAATTTCATCTATATTGTACCTGTATTTATCTATATTGTACCTGTATAATTCAAAATTATGATTGCTGCACATTGCATTCCAACTTACTTTGATTCAGTAAGACACAACATATGGTCATGTTATGCATTAACTGGTACAAAATGATACTGCTGGAAAGGTACATTGCCTCTCCTCTCACAGACATCCAGTTCTCCAAAAGCAATATAAAATGCCTTATGCCTGATTCTTTGGCATACAGATGGATTCTGGTAGCAGCTTGGAATCTACCTACTAATCAAGTCATATTAGCCATGAGAGGTGTGTGCAGTGTGTTCTGCTGAACAGTATAAAGGGTCACAGTGGTGGGAACAGAAAGGGAAGGAGAATTCAGAAAATAAAAAAAAGAGAGCTTAGAAACAGCAAACAAAATTGCTGTGATGTGCATACTTTTGAATCATTTGATTTTCTGCCTTTTTTTCTGTCTTTTTACAGTGCTTGTGTCTATATTTTTCTTTCTGCTCACTCACCACTTCATGTTACTGTAGCTTTAATCTCATTGTTTCTTTGGTCTTTAAGCTTTCCCAAATACACTGTAAATCAAAAGAAGTACATGCTGGACATTTTTAATCTTCAAGCCCACAAAACACTAAGTGCAGATTTGAAATTAGAAATACGTTGGGATAGGCTCCAGTGTTAACTCCCATTCGAACTACTTTGTCAGCAGAAATTTGCTGTAAAGAACAGGAATACATTCCTAATGACATGCTGAAATCATGATTTTAACACCAGTGGGTCACCAATGTTCTAGAGACCTTACATTTCCCAAACATGGGAAATGTAGGCTTTACTTTGAAGGGACATGCTTTTTCCATGGTTAAACAGCTGGGAGAGACAGCCTTCTGAGTCATGCCTTAGCATGACCGTGCTGTGCTCTCTGATCTCATGCTTTGGACATGTTTTTGGTGGGGAAAAATACTCACTTCCCCTCCCACACCATCCAGAAAAAAAAAAGACTAGCTATGTATAAACTAACTTTCCAAAAATCCAGCATTCTAATGAGCCAAGGAAGGAAAACAGGAGGAAAAAAATAAATCAATAGACTCAAATCAAAAAGTAAACTGTTCCTTCTGTTCTCAGTTCGTGGGTGCAGGTGTGCCTATTAGAAAGTAATCCCCAAATGTTCTCTGTTTGACAGGCTGATATGTTTGAGGATTTAAACTGCAGAGAATGAAAATGTCACACATACCTGTAGGCTTTTTCTGTAGAGCTGAGTTTGATGTGATTTGATGGCTCACAGGGCTGGTTTAGAATTACCATAGTCATGCTCAATACCTGACCTCCCAAGGACTTGCTGATGGCCCAGAAGTACAAAGTAGTCTGTGTACTTTCTTTTTCTGTCATCTGTCACCTTGGAACACGTGGAAGGAAAGTACACCTGAAGAAATTTTTTAAAAAAGTTTATTTACCTCTAGATTCTACAGGATACTTATTAAATATCAAGAAGTAATAAAAAGAAAGAGTAAAAAAATTAGAACTCTACCTGGCAAGTAAGAAAAGGGAGGTGAGATTTCTTGACATAGGCTGATTTATCTTGTCAGGCACACACCTATTCAACTTCTGTTCTTAATGAGCATGACTAGTTTACTTAGGGTGTACAACTTAGGAAATAATCATTTCTAGGGCAAAATTAGGAATGGATTTTCTTTTCCCATTCCTAGCTTACTACACTAAAGATACACCTCACACACAAGACCAGTAGGAAAAAAAAAAAAAAAAAGCAGCAACTTTAAGAAGTACTGGCTTTGTTTTTGTGTGTAATTATAAGTGGCCAGATTTTGAATCTTATTTCTTTTATGCCGTGCCTCTAGCTCAAACCAGAGCTCCAGTCCTGCAAACATATGCCCATGCTTCCCTTTACATAACCTCACATATGCTTAAATTTATATAGCTACACTGTGCCATCGAGCAAAATATTGGAGAGAAAAATTAAGTGTATTTATCAGTACTTTGGGGACCAGAAATTCCTGAGAATCAGTCCAAGAATGAGTTATAAGTCAATGTAAGATATCTAAAAAGTGGAATGGTATTTTTAGAAAAACATGCCTATGCTATTTTGCAAAAGGCAGGCTCACAAAATCTTATCTCACAAAGCATTGCTGACAAAGATCATCCAACAACATTAGGTGGAAGAGGTTGCAGGGATGAAGTACTGTGATTATGAAAAGAAGAAGAGGAGAAAAGAGAAAAAAAAATGGGACAAAATCTAATGTGTTATGTTTGGCAAATTGTTTGGAAGCAAGCCATCTTTTTCTTTCTGTCACCACTGAAATAAAAGCAAGGTGCTTTCATCTGTAACAGTGTTTACAAATTTGCAAAAACATATTTCCCCAAACAAAATTATTACTTAGGAGGCAAATTGAGGAAACAGCAATAATGCAATTATAACTGTTCACTCTGCACTAACAAATAACAACTATCTAATTGCCATCACTGAATCTGAATAAGGCAGAGGATTTTTAAACAGAGGATCAGCTTCATAACTGGTGAATGCTGGCCTTGCAAGCCAGCTTGCCATTCCCCTCTCCACTCCCTAGGGTCATAACCAGGTGATTTATTTAATCACAGCTTGTTTGCAAGACTGGAGGTGCTGAGATGTGAAAAATTACAGATAAACATTTGGGGTGTTAAATTATAGACATCTCCTCAAAAAAAAACCTCAGATATAGTTAACTTTTTTTTTAACTGATTTTCAGTGCTACAGGGAGTTTCTGGTGAAAATCTGGGGGAGTCTCATGTTTTCTTCTTATTTCTGCCTTCATTTTTTTTATTGTTTTTGGGGACAACAAATTATCTTCTGCCTAGAAAGTTTACCTAGAGAAACACATCCTTCCCCAAGGTTTATTACCTCCCTTTTGTTAAGCAGTAGCCAAAAGCTTTTAGCATCCAAAGGTTATTTGGGGATTAGTATGAAACCTCTGTACCTCTGAGCCAAATCCTAAAACACAGCAATTCAAAAAGTAAAAGTCATTGTTTCTGAAGCTCCTTTTAGGAACAGATGCATAGACTTAAATAGATAAACAAATGTCTGTCTTTTCGAGCAGTCCTTATACACTGTTATGGTCTTTGCCTTCAGGAATCATCCAGCCCACAAATGGGAGACAAAGAAATACATCTCTCATCTTTAACAGCATTAAAAAAAAAAATGTGGGCTGGTTCATTTCTAACTTTCCTATTATTAGAGGTTTTAGAGCCTTCTCATCAGCCCTACTTTCTTTTCTATTCCTTCTAAGGTGAGTAGTCATCCTGGAAAGTCTTCAGAAGTTAACTAAAATGCTTGAAATTTCCTCAGGAAAGAAAAAAAGTGATATTGTCTATACAGTAACTTTACTATGAATTTGGTTATTCGTCTAGAGACATTTGTCTTTTTAGGCTTGGATCTCATTCATTTCAGCATTATTCATGTTCCTCCCCATTCTCTCTTGGATCATGAGATGTTTCACACTTAACAACGGAAATTGTACTGCACAGCACATTAAGTTGCTTATTTTCTGTTAGGCAGCATCGTTTCTCTTTCAGCTGTGAAATGTTACACTCTCTTTCCTCACATGGATGGAATACCTGGCACTAGGAAGAAAATACTGACTCTTATCTCTGCAAATATGTTTCAAAATATTGTGTCTTTGACAACCACACAGCTGAACTATTTCTGACAAACTATGAATTCAATGCTGAAAGTGTTTACTAAAATGGGAAGTTTTACACTTGTGCATAATTTCCCCCCAAGCAGGGAAAAAGTGAATCTGAAAGCTTATGCAATTTGAAAGAGTGCGCTAAATATCCACAGGTATTGATATTGTGCCAACACGGAACACAAGGTTGAGTGTAGACAAAGTTATTGGTAATCTGCTAAACTTCAGAGAAAGACTGTTGATAATGCAATGAGAAAGAGGTTTTTGGATGAACTATGATTGTTGTATGAGTAAGCAGAAATAGTTCATAGCCAACAGTGTAACAAATTTCCTGGAAACTATATATAATTGTACTAAATTAATTCAGTGCTTAACTTTTAAATTTGTCAGTCAAAAAGGATCCCAAAGTGAAATCATACATTTTTGCTATTACTTCTTGACTGATTCTGTAATTAGAAGTTGATTGGAATTGATTTTACTAGCGGAACTAGAAGACTTAAGGAATTACATCAAAATTTGTTCTTACCAGAAATTCAAGGTATACTTGATACACCTGAAATACCTGGAGACAACTACATGGTTTAAATATGACAATCCTCATTAATTACCAATTTTAAAATTGTACCATATCAATCACCCCAATTCTGACAATTTCTTTTAACCTAGTGATTTATGGTAAATGAAAGTCTGTGGAAACTGCCAAACATTAGCTTCCACAAGTCATTCAAGTATCTTTTGAAGTCTGACCCTAAATGTAAAAGATGTTTATTACAAATTCTGACAATGACAGCATGTTCAGAGTAGAAACAAAACAAGCCTTGTATGGCTGGATCTGTGTTACAGTTGTTTATACTGATATTTCTTCAATATATTTACATGGAGCAATAAAAATGAAACTTGACTTGCTGCAGTTCTCAGTTTATATCAAAGAGATGGCAACTGTCATCAACTAGAGGTAACCTGAAATTGAAATGACCCTTTCAGTAGACTGTGACTCTTCAGATAAAGTAGGCTTTGTTTGCATCACTTATCTCTCTAAAACTCAGTATTTTATTGTTGGCCTACATAAAGAGGCCTCCCTTGTGTAAGGCAATGCCCACAATTACTTATTGGTGACTTGTAATCAAAACGCTTTTACACAAATTCTTTTCCCATTATACAACTGACTAAAGAATGAAAATTCCATTTCACAACAAATGTTGAGCTTTTAAACTCGTATTTTCCTTCCTGACTCTGATAATAATCAATTCTGCAAACATTTTCAGAAAAAAAACATGGTGTTATTCAGACTGTTATCTTCACTCTGTGCTTGGAAGTTCTGTGCTTGTTTATCTGTAACTCTTTATTTTGAACTGACAGAAAAACACACAAAACTCATATAATTCCCCTATAAAATAACCACATGACTCTAAAACTTCATATTATTCTTTCCCCTCCCTCTTCCAGGGGAAGTATTGGCCAGCTCAACAAAAGATCCTCCAGGTTTTAAATTGATTTCCTTTACACAAAATATGCCCTAGATACAGGGGTCAATCCTGTGTAACAACTTAATTAATGACCTGCGCAGTGGGATGCAGTGCACTTTCTTCACTCTTTCTTTGTGCAGATGAGAAGTGACTAATATGCTAGAGTCATGCTTTCATCCAGAGGGACATCAGTGTGTTGGAGAAATAGGCTGACTGGTTGTGATGCTGAACAAAAGGAAATGCAAAATCCTGCCTTTGTAGCAAAATAATGCCAGGCACCAGAAAAGATTTGGGCCAGGAAGACTTAAAAGCAGTTTTGAAGAAAAAGTCCTGAGACCTCTGGTAGACTTTAAGTTTACCATGAGCCAGAAATGTGCCCCGGTGACAAAGAAGGCCAGAAGCCTCCTGGACTGCATTAGGAGGATCTCCAAATGTCTCATCTAGCCTGAACCACTGAGTTATTCCAGGAAAATGCAATGTCAGCTGCATTACTCTGTGAATGTTCCAACAGAAGTAGAGCCTGCAAAAATTGGCCCTCTTTCTTTTATTATGTGACTTCCTTCTGTTTTCCCTACTGATCTTCAGAATTGTATATTTTGCTGGAGTTTTGGTTTATAAGTGCTGCCCCCTGTGAATCAAGAGCATGTGCCTTCCTCTAGTGACAGGATGCTATTTAAACTTTCTCAATTAGCTGACCTGTTGGTTCCAACTCTGCAATATCACCAAACAGAAATATTTAGAAAGGTGCCAGGGGAGGAGGGTGAAGTCCTTTTTCTCATCTGACCTTTAGGTAATCAGTTCACCCAGGATCTGTCATCTGAAGTCAATCTACAGGCTTTACAAAGTGCATGCAATCTCAGATTATTTTTCCATAGAGGATGCTGCATCTAGTAAACAAATTGGAATGAAGCTTATTTACCTGTAGGCCATTATAACAACAGTGGCATCCTGGTAGGGCAAGAAACATACGGCCAATTTAATCTGCAACTAACAGGATAATTTTATTTGGCATGGGAATACAGGGGGGAAAAAAAGATAAAAAATAAAAGAAAACCCAAGAGCTAAGACTTAAAGACAAGAGAGTCTCATAGGACAAGCTTCTCTTTCTTTGTCTCTTAAAACAGTGCACACTTTTATTTCTGCAGGATTTTTTTTCCCTCTCAAGATTTTTTATTTCTTTGTTCCACTGTACTCACTAAAATGATTTTCTATGTAACAGCAAAGGTTGAAGAGTACGAACATTCCTTTATCTGCAGGACGTCAAGGTGCATGCAGGTTCCCTCTGGGCTACCTGGAGGGAAAAGGCAGTGGCCTGTGCAATAAGCAGACATTCACAGAAATACTTTAGGCCTTCATGAACCTCATGGGAGGAAGAAAACTTCAGGCTTCTGCAGCCTGGAAGAAAAGCAGAGAGGGTGATAATTTCAGGCCTCAGTAGCTCTGTGCTAAATACTAGCTAGAAAGAGAGATGCTCTGAGAAGTGCCAAGGGAAAAATAAGAGAAAGAATGAAAATCAGTAGAACTGCCATTAGCTTATATTTATCCCAGGTTACAATCATATGACTATTGATATATTGCAATTTTTACATTATGTTGTAGAAATCCTGGCTAGCATCTATCAATTCTGTAACCCGCATACATTTAAAGGTATGTTTCCAAACCTTCCTCTTCAGATCTCAACCACTCTGATTCCTTTAGCAGAAATTCTCCAAGTGCTGCTTTTCTGTTATTTCTCAGTAACATGATTTGTTTATAATACAATATAGACCATGTTGCTGCAGGAGGAACAAATTAAGTGTATTCTATGTGTATTCTATCCAGCACTAAATATGAGAAAAGGAACATCATCTATGGCATGTGACCTGCTTTGGCACAAGGCTCTGGCACACTTTTCTGAAGGAAGTACCCATTACTCCTCTATATCCTCTCATTCATCCAGTACAGCAGGAATTTTTAACTTCATTTTACACTCCTTAGCTATCCTCAGACATATGGTGCAAAATACAAGATACATAATTGAATTTTCATCGTTTTACTGACATATCTCATACTGACATCAAATGCTGAACAGCTAGTGAGAGCCTGGTATTGAGCAAACTGGTCCCATCACGAGGAGAAATCAGAGAAAGCAAGCTTTAAAGTTAAGTCACTCCCTTACAGACCAGTGTTTGGAACCTATAATGAGAAGGGCATGAGAGTCCCTGTAAATGACTCCTGGTTGTTTCCATGACATTACTTTTTAAAAGCCTTGGTTTCTTCTATGACTCTTTTCAGAGAAGAAGACAGAATGAAATGTTTGTGATTCATCTCTGTACTGCTTCCATAAAAACAGATAATTCTGGAGTGATGCAATAATTTTTCATTTTCATTTTCAATCTGCTTTCCAGTGATCTAAGTATTCTTCAGCTGTGATTAAGTAGCATGTTTTAGGATACAAACTTCCAAGCTTCTAGGATCTATAACATCCCAATTGCTTTGGTTTGGGATGACCTATGGTCCCACCTGGATCACCAGCTGTTTCTACCATCTTTCTGTGACTTTGCTTTCTTCCACAATGGCTTTATCTGACATCTCACATTGTTTCCAAAATATTTCAAATAGTTTTCATATTGAATAACAGCTCTCTTTACTATAGCCATTGTGCATATGTTTTTCTCTCTCTTACACTGCATTTGTTACAATCTAGGTTGCAGGCTGTTTGGGGAATGTTGCGGGAAGCATATCTAATTTCCCTTTATTTAGATTCAATTGCATCTTTTGCAAATCATGTCTCTGATCTCTCTCTAGGTATACTCCTGCTGCTGATCTACTCCTATGGCAACCTGTTTCTATTATGACTATTTGTGCTTCTGGAACCTTGTGTTGAAATGCTAATAACAATTAAGTGAAACCTTTAAGTTTTAACAGCATTGGAGTCTCCCGTAAATCAAACTAAAAATCTACTCAATTATGTTCCTCAAAAAATATCCACAGTTTTAAATTAAACCATTTAATTTAGATGTAAAGTTGTGCCTGATAATAATAATCCTGAAAATACGCAGCTTTTTTTTTGACTAATAGATACAAATTATCCATCATTCTAAACCTGATATTAATACTAATATTGCTATCATACCACTGAGATGAACTCCTTGCTTGTGAAGTGTTATCATTGCAGGCATCTGGCAAATTTGTTGTTAACTTCTAACACAACTGGTATGCCATTTATTATTACAATATTCTGTTTCAACAAAAGAGTGCCCATTTCCCAGTGATTAACCATTTTAATGATTTTGTGTAGGAATAGAGATAATGAAAAATAATGACAAGGGACTTATGAATTCAGTTTTCTTTTTTTTCCCATTCCAGCAGTGCACATTACAATATTGCAAAATGATGTCTTATGAAGATGGCACACAGGTACACCTCAGTCTCCGTTTCAGACTGCTTAACACAAATAGGAAAAATTATGCCACTATCAGGGGAATGTCCTACAATGCTCGGGTTGTCCAGCAAATAAAAGCATTAGAATAATTTATTCTTTCTATTACGTTTGACACATGCATTACCTGAAGCATTCATCTTTCCCAGTTGCTCTTCTCTTTTGATCCAAACATCCAAATGAGGAAATGAAAGCTCTAACTAAGCCTAATTTTTAAAATCAGACTAATACTACTTCTAGGTTTTAGAATATGCATAAAACACTAGAAATACAATTGAAACTTCTTATCATCACTGCCACTCTATTATATTTGTTCTTGAGAAACAGCATGTGGCAATTATCCAAAAATATGGAAGAACAGAATAATACAGAAATGGTCATGCTTGCTCAGTTCAGTCTATTTGCATCAGTATCCTGTCTCTATTAAAGATAGTTAAGGACAGATGTTTCCAAAGAAAGTATGAGAATGCTGTAAGGTGTTTATCAGACACTTTTCCTTAAGTCCTTTCATGTAAGGGGATCAATTATATGCTCCAGTGTGAGTGGTTATGTCCCTTTCTATCTTACCATACCTGCCACAACATGGAAAATGATTCAACAGTCATGAGGATATTGTGCTCAACAATCTGACTGCTCTTCCTGCACAGGAAAGAGCCAGGTTTCGATCCCTGTTCCCACGCCACCTCCAATCTTTTGAACTATGACTGTTTTTTGGGGTTTTTTTGTTTTTCCCATTTATTTTTTCAAGGTATAGCAACTGATGGTAATGGAGAAGGTGCCGGAACAGCTTCATGGCACTGTGCATTAGTCTGATATTTCCCAGCTGCAGGTTAGATTATCCAATTTTTTTCTTAATATGCTTAATGTGCTGATAAACTTTAAATGCACAGTTCATTTTCAATAATTATGTTGGCAATTTCAAAGTTTTTGCATAGGAATTCTCTGACTGCACAGAAATGAAGGAAGAAGCACCAGCTTCTATTTTCTCCACCTGTAACATATTTTGTTGCAGGTTTGCTTTTTTTTTTCCTGGCAGGGGGATGTTAATTGGCCTTTTTATTTATTTCAGACACTTGAACTGATTCCAAAGCAGGGTTCAGTGATCAGCTTTATCTTGGACAGCATCCACATGATTTCAAGATATAGAGACATTCACTACTGTCCAGTCCCACAGGGTGGTAGATGAAGCATTTAAAATCCTTTCCTTATTAGGTCAGTATTCAGAATGCTTTTTTTATTTTTTCAAAACCCTACAAAGCATTCAGTCTTTGGAACTTACAACTTAATTTACCAAATTTGGTCTAGCATGTCCCACTAGAGTGCTTCCAGGACTCTAAACCCAGAGAGGAGGAAAAGAACAGTCCTGCACAATGATTAAGTCCAGCACTTTACTGAACGGTCTTGTAAGCACAATAAAACCTGAAACAAAATACTTGCGGAAAGTATGCAATTTGTCTGTGCTCTAGGAAGCACACAATACAGCCCAAGAGCAGTGTAAGTGCAATACTGTTCTGCACTGAAATCATGAGAGAGTCTCACAGCAATTTGTTGGGAGTCCTGGAAAAAAAAAAAAGCCAGGAGAGTTTTGAAGGATGTGGAAAGCAAAAAGCAGAAAGGCTCATTCATGCTCAGAGGACAGCACTGAAAAAAGGCTGAAAATGGCAGTATAAGAAAGGTAGGAGGAACAGTTGTGTAAAAGACTTTGGCTGAATGGAAATGTGTTACCCATGGAAATTTTCTTCTGGGACTGAACCATGGAAGCAATCTGTTCCCAGCTACGACTCGGGTCTGTAATGGGGAAGCTGGTCACACAAAACTCTATTTGTTCTCCCTGAGGATGAGCTCAAAGAAGAAAAGCTATTAAAACAGCTCATACCGAGCTATGAAAGAATGAGGGAGAAAACTGCAAGAAATTAATGTAAGAGGTTATGAAGAGGAAACTGAAGTGAAGAAAAATGTAGGGAAAATAGAGGGAAATCACAGTGAACTTTCTCTTGCAACACACTATAAATGAGTCCTGATTTGTGTGGCTTGGAAGGGATTAGATTTTGGATGGGAGCCCTAAAATTCTAAATGTAATTTCTTAGCAAACATTGTATAACTTCATATGTAATTTTACTCAATACGTTACCTTTAAGCAAGCTTACTTCTCTGTGGGAAAATAACTATAGGTTGCTCATTTTCATGTGGGTACTGAACAAATCTGTGTTAAGCTTGGTATCAATATCTGAAGTGTCATTTATTGTATCATCAGCAACAAGAAAGCTGTGCTGGAAAAAATTAATAAGCCAGTTATTTCTTTACTTTGCCAAAGTAATTGACAGAATTCTATTTTGAATGATGCAGCAATTAAAGTTGAGTTGATCCAGGGCAATATCAGCATAAAGGCAGTTTTCCATGCTTGCTTTAACAGAACATAGGACAAACAAAATGGAAATATGAACTAAATGCTATCCATTATTCTTTTAATACCATCACCCTATCTTGCTGGCTAGCAAGCCCACTAACACCAGATCTTAAATCATACATAAGCTGATGCAAATACTCCGATGTCTAACCCATAACAGCTATATGCAATAAATTCTATTAACCCATATCATGTTTCTATGAGGATAAATATTGCCAGACTGCAAATCTTTTACTAAATAGACATTTCAAAATTGCTAGGAAGGAGTCAACATTATTTCATTCTGAATCAGTGAGGATCACATTAGGAATTGTGATACAGTTCATTACTTGTGAGATGTTACACAGCATTAGAGAGTTCTATAGGCTTACTTTGACATTAAGCCATCAAACTATGCAAAATATTATAAGAAAACAAACTTCAAATACATTTACCTTCCAAATATATCTGAATTTTCTGCACATATGTACTTTCTGAACCTGTAAGGGTAGAATATGATGATACATAGATATTTTAATAGAACAAAATAAGTATTAATATTAACCCTTTTTTCTTAATCGTTTAACTCACAATTAAATGTGAGGAAAATAAATACTGAAGAAGTTTAGTACAGCAGTTACTGCTACTGAAAAATGCTGTAACACTTGAATATTTTCTCTATGCTAAGCTTCATACTAAAACAGCACAAATGGTTTGCTACCATTTATATGGAGAATGTTGTTTGTTGTCCATAAATTACTGGTAGAAATTCAGAATATTTCAGTCTTTATGTCAACATATTTTAGCCTTTGCTTTGCATGCAAGTTTCATCTATGCTTCAGTCTGACCATTATTCTAACCAACCAAAATAAGTAATACATGATTGTATACAATGTCATTTTAAAACATAACCAGTTAGATGAAAGGTGAGAGATCTGTACTTCATCTGAAATACATTACTATTAAAATCCCTCCAACAAGCTCACTTGTTACATTATCATTATGGGAGTTGTGTCTTTTGTCTGTAATGTATAGAAGGGGATGGGGAGCACTTTGGAGCATCAGCATGGCACAGGGATGCCTGCCACACAACTCAGAACCTTTGGTTCTGCTGAAATCTATTGTGAATCTCCCTTTGCTTCCAGCAGTGCAAGGATTTCATCTCCCACGTTAGCAGGAATGAAAACACTGTGTTCTGCCTGAATCTCCCCACTCCTCTTGGTGCATCTGATTTGGAGATTTTTTCAGATAGAGATTCTCAGAACTATGTGTCATTCACAGGTGGAATTGTTTTCACATGATTTTAACTTCTCTTTTTGGGGTTGTTTGCATGATTACAGATACCTTATGCTAATGTGTCTATATTTATTAATTTCTTCTTTTCCTCTGCAAGGGGTATTCCTTTGGAATAAAGGCCTACTTAAGTCAGACTATTTTTTATTGCAGTTTCTCATTTTCTGGTCAGTGGCTTCACTGTTTTGACAAATTCATGGAAAAGAAGTCTTCGCATTTTTCACCTTCTGTCTGCATCAGACTCTGTTAGGCTTCTCTGTGTGCACATGCCTGGCTTTCAGAAAAGTCATGCACTGAAAGAATGAATGGATCAGCCTGGGCTTTACTACAGGACAGAGTGATCCAGGCCTGAATACAGCTATTGTGTAGTTTTAGGCAACAAACACCACCAGTATGTGTTGGCGGAAGCATTTGTGAGCATTTTGAAAACTTATTTTTCTTTGGACCCAGGTATTGTTGCACTTGAAATGTTTCGAGTCCTTAATTTCATACCTACCTTCTGGAAATAATAGGAAACTACTTAATTAAAGATACGTTTCTTTGTGAGAACTAGTTAAAGAATGGCTACAAACATGGCTAACAATCAAGCTGCGTGCATGCAGACTACATCATCTCTATAAATGTATATATCAGTTTCCTTCTTTTTTTCATCTTAATCTTCACATTTTACACATTTTTCCAGGTTGCTACAAATGTTATTCATACTGCAAACTTTTGCAAGCCAAAAAGTCAAGATTTCTAATTTCTGCTTCTTGTAGAATAGATTGCTATTCTACCATGCTCATTCTGATAACTTATCAGAGAGCTGATGGACAACAGTGTTAGTTTTCTAGACAGTCTGAAGAGAAGACATGAAAACCAAGTCTAAAGACACGTATACATTTTAATGGTTAGGAAGAACAATTAGCCCTGTGAAGACTCTTGAAAAACTAGTGAAATAGATGCTCTGCAGGAAGGTACCTGGTAACTGCAAAAATTGTAATCAACAATATTATAATATTGCATAAAAGGTAAAAGTCAATCTGAGATATAAAAAAAAAAGATAATACTGTCTACTGATCATCCAGAAGATAAACTTTCAAGCAGTATAGGGGTACTGCTCTTCTAGGTAGTCGTGCATTAATTTGTGATGAGGTCCAGAACGGATCAAGAAGAATGAGTAGTGGTATAAAAATACATCTAAAGAAAGTTTGAAGAAACTTTTCCTATTTATTCTACAGCTGAAAAGTGGGGGGCTGTAGAATAACATTCTTTGAATTTGTGAGATCCTATGGCAACTAAGGAATAGTCTGCTTCCCATATCTGTGAGAAAAGAACAAGCCGTCACTGGTGATGAGAGATTTAAGTTAGTTTCTAGAAATATTTTCTACTCAAGAGATTGATACACCAAGGAATCAATCCTATGAACTTTCTGTTCCTGCTAGTTTTTGAGGGCTTATTTTAGACAGGAGTCTGTTCAGTATGACAAGACAGGTATGGGTGACTTGTATTATGAAAGTATCTCATGTTCCATGTCAACATTAATTCCTACGATTCTGTAAGCCTTCAGTAAATTGCATAAATGAAAAAGGCACAGACTGAATCCATAGTTCAGCAAAACAGCTTTAAGAAAGAATCTTTATTTCACTAAAGAAAATGTTCATGTGCTAAGTTTGACAAAAGTAGGGTAAAATGAAAACCAAATAGTGATGCCAGTGCAGCTGATGTATCAGGCATGAGTAGAAATTTTATTTATGTCAGATGAGCAATGACTCAATTATGATCCTATTACTATCCTTGAATAAATTATTAGTGAAGAGTAGAGCCAGAGGCAATAATAAGGATTAGTGAGGCAAAGTGCAGTGGAATAGTAATTAGAATTCTGTGTTTACTATTTGTGTTATGCTTACAGTATCACATCCAAAATAGAGTCACTTAGAAAGTGTTTGGAGCTATACTGCGTTTACAGTATCATTTGCCCCATCAAAAAAGGTTTTTTTTAAACTGGAAATGGGGAGATTGTTTCATCTTCACTTTGCATTGAAAAAAAAAATCTCTGATAACACTTTATTTACTTGCTTTTTTAAACATTACCTTGAAAGAGATCTTTTGTTTTGTAAGTTTGTTTTTATAGGCAAAATAAAATTATCTAAATTATAATAATAAAGACCAGCATTGAATAATGATAGTTTGCAAACTCGAATATATTTTGTATTCACAACTGTGGCATAAACACTTAATTGCAGAACCCTAGACATTTTATTTAGCTCTGACACATAAGACTATCAGAAATATAAAATCACACAAGCCATTTACTGCTTTTAATTTTAGCTTGAAAACTGAAGATCAGAATGGAATACTGAATTTGAAGTTGTTGAGCATTAGGGGAAAGAAAGGTCCCTTAGTTTGAAACACCGTCATTAGTTCCCTCACCAAAAAAATGAATTTAAACTTAAATTTAAAGAATTTAAATCAGGTAAAGATTTGCACTTCACAGTTGAGCTTCATGAAATATAGATGGCCATTGTATAAAAGATGTAGGTAATTCTTCAGTAGATAATACGTATTTCCATTTTATTGTGGAATTAATTTGAAAGTAAATTGTATGGTTAATAATAATTAAAACAAACAAAATACTGTCTCATATATTTTTGTAAAGGCTCTAAAAGAGAATTATTTCTTTACACTTTTTGGTGCAAATAATTCCATAACTCTCAAGATTAAGAAGCCTTACCATCTAACATATTAATACTAGTATACTAATATTTTCTTACCTCTCATTTTCATAGCAATCACTGCAAATTGCATAATTTCCATAATAATTGGTATTATAATGCACATTATAATAATATTTTGCATTATAATAATTGACGTCAAACAACATAAATTCTTCTTTTTAGTAATGATAGATACTTTGAACCATTAGGCATTGACATATATTCTTTTTTCCTTAATACTTGATCAAGTATAGTATACTAAAGTATGAGGTCTGAAAAGGAAAGGCTGACTTTAGAGGTGCATAAATGTAGTTAGTGTTCACTTGGGACTGCTTCAGCATGGAAGTAATTTTTTATTCAAAATATTTGTCTCAGAGAGTGAACATGCCTTCAAGTGATACTGTAACTTTTTATTATGGGAAAAAATATCTCAACTGTGACCACTGCTTCAGTGTATTGTATGATATATTTAAGTTGTTGGTGGACTACAGTGCAAGAAAATTACTAATAAACAGGGTACGGCCAGCAAGCTGGGTGTAGCAAGCAGGATTATTGTGTTTACACTGTTCTTGTTGTACAACAACTCCTGGACAAAAGCAGGGAGCTTGAGTACAGAGAAGCTTCCCCAGCAAGTCAGACATACATGGGGAGCTTTCTTCATCTCTTTCAATTCAGAGATGTGTTGGGAGCAAGGTTTTCTGGAAACGTTTATTGAAAGGTTTTGGACAGGACAGCATGAGAAAAAGTCAAGCAGATGGAGAACATAGTCTCTGGATGAAATATGTTTTTAAACTGCTTTGTTCAACGTCTCACTGAGCAGATCTGATTTTTCTAGCATAATTGTCCTGGTTTTATCAGTATTCCATACCATAGCATCATGCAACAGGCTGTTGCGTGCAGAGGCACAGTGCACTGCGGAGCTGTACTTCTGTCAACGGTTTACGAGTGTTCGGCCCGGCTCCGTGACAAAGGGGACAGGGGATCCACGGGCCCATGCCCCGGGAAAAGGGGAAAAGGGGAGAAGGGTAAGGAGATGGCCCTGAGAGCAAAGAACAGTGGCAACAATCTGAGGAGAAACAAACTAATTTCCTAAATAAAATATCGGAATGCAAAACAATACACTATAATACAATATAATTACAATTTAAGCTGATAAATCCAATACAGAGAGAGAGAATGTCCCAAAATCAAGGTAGGCCTTACTCTACTACCGACAATAAGACGGCTGGAGAGCGAGGTGCTGCCAAGATGAAAGACGGCGGAAAAAAAGGGACGAGGTCTCGTGATCTGCAAGTTTTTATACTGCGAGCTTTTATCTTTTCCCTCTGGCTGGAAAATGGTAACAGAGGAGCAAAGTGCCGTGGGGAATGTAGTAGTCCTTCTCTTCTGAGAACCAGGTACATTCACTACATGATGTTATGATGTGGAGTACCAATAACCGAAAATCATAAAACCATGACAGGTTTCTCTAGTAGTCTCACGTGAGTTCTGACTCTCCAAGAGGAGTATACACTGAGCTGTACTACATTTCCCACAGCCTCCACAAGATTTCCAATTCCAGGTGATGGGGAAGAGCTCACTCGGTCTTTTCTGGGAGGCCAGCCATGAGGGCCTGCCATTAAAGACTCAGACTGACTCTCTTTCTCTTCGTGTTTATTTTTGGATTGTTTGACTTATTATTCTTAATTATCATATATTATCTCAGATTCCCTTCAATGAATTAGTTTCTTCTATCTCAGTTGGGCTTTTTCCTCTTCCTCCCTCCCCCTTGTCCCAAGGGGAGGGTGAGGTATCACATGATTAACTCTTCAAACCACGACAATAACATTTTTTTCTGCGTTATTATTTGTATTCTATCAAAGCAGAATGTTTGAACCTTTTTGTGATGTCTTTTGGCAAATCACATCAAGAAAATAGGCATGACTTCAGCCTAGGTTATTGTACCAACAGCTGTTTCAGACACAGCTTTGCTTCCCTGGAGCCTTCCTTGCCTCAGCAAAACCTGGCCACCTCCCCTGTGATCAGGAAGAATGTTGTGTCAGTGCTAAATATTAGAAGTCATGAGGCAGGTCCTCTGAACTGATAGAATACTTCAGGAATCATGCTGTTTGAAAAGTGGATTTCACTCTTCTTCTAGTCTCATGGAGTACAATTGTGCCATATCTTTAGGTTTTGCTGTGTTAGTTCATGGAATCACAGAATCATCGAATCACAGAAAGGCTTATATCGGAAGGGACCTTCAAGATCAATGAGCTCCAGTGCCTCACTGTGGGCAGGCTACTATCCACCAGATCAGGCTGCCCAGGGCCCCATCCGATCTGGCCTTGAATATCTCTAAGGATGAGGTATCCACAACTTCTCTGGACAACCTGTTCCATTGTCTCACCATCCTCTGAGTAAAGAATTTCTTCCTAACATGTAATCTATATATTCCCTCTTTTAGCTTAAAGCCATTCCCCCTTGTTCTATCACTATCTGCCTGTGTAAAAAGTCAGTCTCCCTCACATTTATAAGCTCCCTTCAAATGCTGGAAGGCTGCAACCACATCTCCCCACATCCTTCTCTTCTCCAAGCTAAACAAGGCCATCTCCCTCAACCTGCCTTCATAGGAGAGGTACTCCAGCCCTTTGATCATTTTCACAGTCTTCCTCTGGACCAACTCCAACGGCTCCTCATCCTTCTTGTTCTGGAAACCCCAGTGCTGGATGCAGTACTCCAGATGGAACCTCACAAGGGAAGAGTAGAGGGGAACAATCACCTCCCTTGACCTTCTGGTCATTCTTCTTTTGATGCAGCAGTTCATGAGCTTCATTTTTTTTATACAGTCCTGCATATTTTTGTTTCAGAAGATAGAGCTATAAGAAACTTCATACAGTGTACATTAAATTCAAATTGCAAGCATTATCAGCCCTAACTAATTCTGATTCCAACTGCTCAGGACTCAAAACTCCCATTAAAGAAATTCTATTCTATGTGCAAAATAACCACAGGACTTCTCAAAAGCTGTTTTTTTTCCCCAGTGTGTATTTTAAAGATTGTTTCTATTCATAACAGGCATAACCAACACATCTTCTCCCCATGTGCATACAATGCCACTTTGCTCCCTTCAGTAAAGAAAATAAGTGTCTAACGCCTTTTATTTCTACTGGCCTGAAGAACGAACCCTTCTGAAACAGCTGACATATTACTTGTTATTACCTGGGCAATCATAAGTTATTTGCCCAGTTTTAACTGAGTGACCAAGCAGTCATGTGAATACAATTTCATTAAGATGGAAGGAATGGTTGGAACAGAAGATATAATCTTTTTTATGTTTTTTATTGGAAAAAAAGTAATGTTATGTGACTTGACTTTTGAGATTAGACTGAGTTTGCAAGACTCAAAGCTGGAAAAAGTCTTGTTTTTCTCCCTGTTAAAATGAACTCTTTCAATGTAGAACCAATTCAAGGACAATAAATGCAGAACATTATGATGCTGTTTCTACAGAACCACTTTTCAAGACTGGAACTACACTTTGAAGTCAAATTTGTCAAAACATGTCAAGAAGTGATGAAGTACCAACAGAGTCTGTACAGCACAAACTGAAGCAAGCTATATCCTTCCATTAATCCACCCTTACAGTCTGAATCTCTTCCCTGCTCAGTGTCAGGGGATTACTGAGCTTCAGCACTGTCAGCTCTCCTTACCTAGGGCAGCTTCACCTCCTGGACTCAGTGCATCTTCCTTTGCTGCTCAGGAATACGAACAGCAAATTGAGAAAGGCATTTTCATGCATACCATACCTCCACTGTGACACTGAAGAAAAAGTATTTATTGCCACATAGAATTGATATCATTAAGTCTACAAAATGTCCCTTGATTGCATACTTTTTTCTCTTGTTGCCTTACTGTTTTTTTAACAAGCTTTGAAGGTCTGTTATATGTTATGCACTTACTGAAATAGCGATCTCAAATGAACAGGGAGCAGGAGGAACACACAACACTGGGCAATGTGCTTCTTGTTGTGACAGCAAAAAAAGAAAAAAGATATATTAACTTAAATACAGATTACACTAGCTGACAGTTCATCACAATTATGATGACAACTATTTAAAAAGCTATGAGTATTTTTTTGCTTATAGTCATTGGAATACACCAAAAGTACACAAATACGTAAGAGATATCCAGCAAAGGTTAGAAATAGTAATTGCTCATCTGAACAAGAAGCAGACTTGCAATATGTTTTTTGGTTTACTAAAATCCAGAGGTGTATTGTTTTGGTTTTGTGAGAATATAACTGAAATTACCACGTAATGTAGTGCTTGATACTTTCCAAGCTTCCTTTGCTCACTTGATACCCATTAAAACTAAAATAAGTGAAACTTATGCTTCTATTAAAAAAAAAAGAGGGGGGTGGGGTGTAAAGAAGTCTTCTTAACATTAGGATCAATATGATGTCTGGACAGAAGCACACAACAGATCTGACCAGTCTTCACAGAGAAATATACAATAGATTTATTTAAGGCAGATTTCATAAGTTGTTGCTGCAATTATTAGTTGTGCGAGTTGACTTTTGTTGTGATGGATGTTTTTTTAAATATACTCTGTGTCATATGATGAATAATAAATGCTATAACTTGTTATAGAAGAGATTGCTAGCTATGGATCATCTCTTCTTTACACTTTGGAATGAGGAAAGTGGTCTAAAAAGGAGAAGGCAGAGCATAATTTATCTCAATCCCTAGAATTAAAAGAGTATTCTATGTCATTCACAATAATCTATTGAGAAAAGACAGAAAAGAAGAACAGATGGTAAAAGAAGGGAATGAATCCTACTTATGGATTCCAGGTTTAGGCAGGGATGTAGAGGATTTTGCCTGGAAATCCACAGCTTGTGTGGAAGCAGCAGGAGGCCACTCTCCCTCTCCACCCTAGAAGAACCATGGAGGTAAGGAGCTCCCTGTGCTGCTCACAGAACTCAAGGAGCATCCAAAACAGCATCCTCTAGAGGGCACTTATATTCTCCCATTGACTAAGAAAAAAAAAATACTCAATTGACAGCATGTGAGAAAAGCATCTCTCGCATATCTGGCAATTAAAAATTCAGTCCTGGAGCTGTACTTGAACCATTTATATAGCAGCTGTAAGTAGAGCACATGATAAATGTAATTCCCCATCCATCAAGATGAATGCCTGATGGACAGCCTCAAGCACACCACTGACATGAGTGGCCTCACTCATGGCATCCTGGGCCTGCAAGACCCTGAGTTTATACCTTGCACAAGGGATGCTCTGGCAGTGCCCGTCATTGTATTCAGGAGTCTGGAAAATAGAAAGGTTAGAAGCCTAGGCTGAAGGGTCAAAGTCAGATCATTCCTTTAGAGACATCATACAGATAATCACTTATTGCTGGATTTTACCCCAACATTTTCTTTCCCATTTTGTTTTCTCCAGAGGAATGAATATTATACATATATTTACATTTACGCAGAAAGCCAATGTTTGGACAGTTACTCCAAGTTCCTCCAGTAATATTATTTACATGTACACTCAATGCTGGATGAGAAAACAAAGTGTAAAACATCTTCCAGTGCCATTTGCAGGAGTAGATTTTGGTCAACTAATTTTCATGACTATCGTTCACATTTCTTGCACCATAGATTTAAAGAGCAATGTGAATAGAGGTCAATCTTCTTACTCAACATTCTCACACTTACAGTGGAAAATAAGTGACAATACTATTTACTTTGTGTGTATTTTTGAAATTATAACCCTATCTGGTATTTGAACTCCTTACCTGCTGAAATCTTGATTGTTTGACACATTTTAGCATAGAGATAGAAGGATTAAAATCTCCCAGTAAATGCATATATTCTAACTAGAAGCTGAAAGCACTATTATTGTTATTTTTAAGAAAGGTTCTTATCTGCTTGAATCATCCTGTTCTTCCTGCTTAATGTAGTTATCAGCTGGGCTATATTACATGTTTTGAAGGCATCTATTTCCAGCTTACTGTGCTCTTATTTGGACCTCTGGTCTTGAAAAACAAGTTACAGCTTTTAATATTGTCCCACCTCATTCTGCACTTGCCTTTGAAATTATGACACCATGAAGCTCACACAATTAGCTGCAAGACACTGTACAAACACTGAAAATTAAATACAGAGCAGATTTTGCATTACATGGAATCCAGTTTGAAGGAAAGTTGGAAAGAAAGGGAAAAATGTGAAGTCTCTGAAATTAACTGAATCATATCTGAGTATAAAAACATTACACTTCTCTGATATAGTGTGTCATTGCATAGCAAGATGTCATATCAGTACACTTCTGTTTCTTGTGATAATATAAATCACTACACATCCTATATTATTTAAGACAGTAATAGAGTTAAATCTTGGGAAAATGCACTGTGAACAAAATTGCCTGCATATGTAGATAACACATGAGTCTACTGTATTTGTCAAATTTTAACTCTTTTACAAAAGAATTCAGTCATGCATCCAAACAAAAGTAATGGTTTGTACAACAGTGTGGATTTTAAATTCAACCCAGAACTGTAACTGACACACAATAAAAGTGTATGAGATAAAAAAAAAGTAAAAAAATCAGTGAACTACAGAATTACTTTAATAAAAAGAGCCAAATGAAACTAGGGTATTTCTGAGTTTTGGATGAATGTTACGATAAAATATGTGAGAATAAAGACAGCAAAAACATGGCTGCTTGCCCTATGTCCATTACAGTCACCACTAGGTAAGTCAAAAACTGTGTTTATCAGTATAACTTCATGTATGCAGCTTTTCTGTCTGCATCTTTCTGGCAGCAGCAATTTTCAGTAGAATAAACTTTATAGTCTAAAGACAGAGATCTGTGGATACTAATAGTTATGTAACAATGTTATCATGGTATTATCTCAAAACATATCTCTAAATAATGGCAAAACTCTTAAAAACTGCCAAAGTTTAATTAAATTATTGACAAGATCCATTGAAAACAGGAGGTTAGATTGTGTACTAACTCATATTCACACAATTTCACTGGAAGTAGAGAATGAAATTTACTACTTCCACAAGAAACAATTGCACAGGATTTACCATGTACCTTTCTTTTACTTTAACAGATCCTGAGAAGAAAAAAAAGATTAAAAAAAAAAAAAAAGGAAAAAAGCAAAAAAAACAACAATCTGGTGAGTGCAAAAAGCAAAAAGCACTTGACAGAAACAAGTGGTTCTATAAGCTCTGTGTCACCCCAGGGCCGTTGCTGACATCTGCGAATTCAGCCATCTGATTCTGAAGCCTTTTATGCAGGGAGGTAACTAAGGTGGGCCTCACTCTTCTTTCTTTAGATACTTATTTTTACAACATTTTTGGAATTTACTCCATATTTTGCCATCAAAAGTATTTAGAAATAGTCAAGATTCTGAAAAATGATTTGGGAAGAAAAGTTGATGTAAATGTACACAGCCCATTCCCAAAAGTTTTTTGTCCTTTAGAAGCCAGGCAAGAAATCAGAGTGATCCATTGTACAAACCTCCAATTTCCTAAGCTGCATATATTAAATCTTACTTTTAGATAAATTTAATAATTTTTATAGCACTCTACCTTCAAAGTTCTTCCTGTAGGAAAGGGCAGCAGAAAATTTATGGGAAATAAAGATATGCTGAGTTCAGTTTTCTTTTATAGCAGAGGAATCGTTAGTCTTCTGTAATATAAATCATAACCAGTCTGAATGTTTAATTATATAAAAATTGCAAATGGAAAAGCTCTCATACTGCTCCGCTCCAAAGATGTTCTGATAGGGAGCTTAAATAAGAGGGAAAATTCAATAAAGACCATAATCCTTGACCTGGTTTCACTAAAGGTTTCATTTTTATTACAGCTTTGTTCTACTCTGATTTTGTTTGGCTTTAGCAGTAACAAACAGAACACACATTAACCACATCAAAACTCTCATCTTGTTGATGAACTAAACATATTCTCATTGTTTCTCTTTCTCGCATCATTGACAACAGGCTTTTCTGTCCAACTGTGATAATGTCCTGTGTTCAGAACATGCACGTCCCTGTATGAATCTAACAATGGGCAATTGACATCTTGATGGCTTTCTTGTCCTCCATAAGGGGATAAACAAACACATGTATATTCAAACCATGCTTAAAAGGAGAGAAGAGCTCGTTCTGACTAGCAATGCTTTCCTACACCTTTTACATTTAAGGCATGTGTCAGGCACCATCTGTGAAAAACATTCTTTTCCCTCCACAGTGCTTCAAACAAAACATTCCAAGTGCTAAGAAGCCCACACATTACAGAGGTAAAGAAGCACATATTAATAGCCATCCATTAAGCCCTCGGGCTTCAGCATAAAAAATGCATAAGAGTAAAATGATTTCTAAATCAATGAATTAGAATCATAGAATCATAGAATTGCTCAGGTTGGAAAAGACCTTCAAGATCACCAAGTCCAACCGCAACCTGACCGTACTACCCTAACTCTAACAACCCACCACTAAATCATGTCCCCGAGCACCACATCCAAACGGTTTTTAAACACATTCAGGGATGGTGACTCAACCACCTCCCTGGGGAGCCTGTTCCAGTGCTTAACAACCCTTTCTGTGAAGAAGTTTTTCCTGATATCCAACCTAAACCTCACCTGGCACAACTTGAGGCCATTTCCCCTTGTCCTGTCACCTGTCACCTGTGAGAAGGGACCAGCCCCGCTCTCACTGCAATCACCCTTCAGGTATTTGAAGAGAGCAATGAGGTCTCCCCTCAGCCTCCTCTTCCCCAGACTAAACAGCCCCAGCACCTTCAGTCTCTCCTTGTAGGGCATATTCTCCAAGCCCTTCACAAGCCTCGTTGCCCTTCTTGGAACCTGCTCCAGCACCTCTATGTCCTTTCTGAACTGAGGTGCCCAAAACTGAGCACAGTACTCGAGGTGGGGCCTCACCACTGCCGAGTACAGGGGCAGGATGACTTCCCTAGTCCTGCTCACCACACCATTCCTGATACAAGCCAGGTTGCCACTGGCCTTCTTGGCCACCTGTGCACACCACTGGCTCACATTCAGGCGACTGTCCATCAGCACACCAAGGTCCCTTTCCGTCAGGCCACTCCTCCCCAAGCCTGTAGGGTTGCCTGGGGTTGTTGTGACCAAAATGCAGGACCCGATACTTGGCCCTATTGAAACTCATACGGTTTACTTTGGCCCATCATTCCAGTCTACCCAGGTCTTTCTGTAAAGCCTTTCTACCCTCTGGCAGATCAACACTCCCTCCCAACTTGGTGTTGTCTGCAAACTTACTGAGGGTGCACTGAATCCCCTCATCAAGATCATTGATGAAGATGTTGAATAGGAGTGGCCCCAGTACCGAGCCCTGGGGGACACCACTCATGACTGGCTGCCATCTGGATTTAACTCCACTGGCCACAACATTTTGGGCCTGGCCATCCAGCCAGTGTTTCACCCAGCAGACCGTATGCCCATCCAAACCATGGGCAGCCAGCTTCTCCACAAGGATGCTGTGGGGGACAGTGTCAAAGGCCTTAATGAAGTCGAGGTAGACCACATCGACAGCCTTGCCTTCACCCACTAAGCAGGTCATCATGTCATAGAACAAAATCAGGTTTGTCAAATAGGATCTACCATTCATAGACCCATGCTGACTGGGCCTGAGCCCCTGGTTGACCTTTAATTGATCCATGATGGCTCCTGAGAAATTGATGGCTCCCAGAATTGTTCTGCTTCTGCTCATATTATTCACACAATACAGGAATGAATTCCCATTACTTTATTTGTGGTGACCTAACAGTACTGTGACTAAGTAATTGCTTTAAAATATTGTGATTAAATATTCAGTTGGGAACTGCTGTTGAAATTAACATTTGTTTTAAAGAAGTCTTTGTCTTCATATCTTCTTGATCTCTTGATTGATATGCAGTCATCCCTTAATTGTGGGTAATTTTATGAGCTATTTCCTGTTTTTAAAATATTCCTTTTGTATTTATTTAACTACCTTGATGGTTAGACAACTTAAAAAAATAATGGCATTTTCTTAATCTAGTTCTCCTGGAATTTCTTTATGAACTGTAATTTCTCTCTGCAAATAGATCCACTGAGTACAAGTCCTTTTTTATCTATTTTGTTTCTTCCCTGGAATTAATCTCAATTAATTAAAGCCTGATAGTGTTTGGAAAGCACAGTATTCTGTCTAGGAAATATTTTGGGAAGGTTTCCTTCATTGAAAGCTGATCAGTGGAAGCAGCAATAGGAATTTACTCTGCTTTTCTGTAGTGATGACCGTAACATTTTCTTTGAGTGAAGCTAAGAATTCGGAAATGCTTTAGATAACAAATTACTTTCTTATTGAGACAGGGAGATTTCCAGTTACCATCTGATGTAGGTGGAAAGGTACTCATGAAATCTTTATCCTTCCCATGGACCCAGTCCATCCTTTATTTTGTTTTATGCTGTGGTCAGGAGATTGTTGGAAAAGAAGAATGTGAATGATTTTTTCTGAAATTTTTTCTTCCCTATACAGAACCTAGACAAAAATAGACCAATTATTCTACTTAATTTGTTCTCTCCTTATTTCTGATGTGCTGAGTCATATGAAAGTACCAACCGATATGCACAAAAATGGGAATACATTCTGAAATATAACTATTCAGTGAAGATCTCACTGACTGCTGGTTTTACAATAAAGATGGTGAGCTGAGACTGAACCAGAGAATATTCCCACTAGTACCAGAATAATGCTTAAACTACAGAAAATTTTTATATATTCTTGAGTAAAGCTACTTTGCTTTGTGGAAGCAGCCCATGTCAGGTAAATTGACTCAAGTAGAATGGTAAGTCTTAACTACTTTAACAGTTAAAAGAACAGAAACAGAACCTTTGAAAAATCAGGACTTTCTTGAGCCAAAGCACCTTTTGGCACCTACATCTGCATATGTGGTGTTGATGCTTTAGGTACTCAGCACTGAAAGAGGTAAGCTTCCACATCAGCTTCCTGTGCTTCATTTTTGCTCTCTAATACAGGTGAACCTAAGATCTACCTTGATTCCTGATAAAGATCTCTTAACTTCTAGACTACTTGAAAATTTTCTGAGCCACCATGCGTGGTAAGAAGTACCCGTTCTTGGCATATGTGCTCTGCTGTTATTCTGAACTACTAGTAGATGAGCTACTTCCAAGCCTCTTCCTGAGTCCTCTGATCTGTGTGAGATCCTTTTTTCAACCAGTGCCAGTAATGATGGATCCACCTTCTCACAATACTTGTAATCAAACCATGTCCCGGGCAAGTGGTGTATGTGTATTCTGAGTATAGTCATACTTTGAATATTTCAAACCACACTGCTAGCCTAGATACAAGCAAAGTGCTGCCACTTTTTTTTTTGTTTGTTTGTTTGTTTATAAAATGAAAAGCTACATATAGTACCTTAGAACCAGAGACTTTGGGAGGCCTGGGTCCTGGAAAGACATAGATTGCCCAACATTATCCTTAACAGGCTAAGAAGAATTCTGTACTCCATGTTTGAATGTATCATATGACTTCTGGAAGTTCTCTCCTGTGCTTTTCCTTTGACATTTATTTCAGGATGGCTGGATCTTCCCAGCACTTTAGGAAGTACATACATATATATAGTAATATATACATACATATTTGTGTTTGAGTCAGGTTCATTGAAACTAACCCAGGAATACTTGCATATCTATTTGGGTGAAGACTTTCAGGTGAAGTAAAACAAATAGGCTTTTTTTCACAAGTTCTAATAAATACTATCACTGTGCAATTTTTTTTTTTATATAAATGAATTGAGTGATGGACTGCACTTCTCATCAAGTTGCAAACAGAGGTGTGAGTGTCACAGAATTTGGTTTCCTGATTTCTTTTATTCTTAGCTAAACTGACCCTTCAAATCATTTCTGGCAAACTCTGTAAATATCAACCACTAATTTAGAAATATTTAGTATTTTTTCTGGGGTAGTATGGAAAAACATCCACCTCTCTGTCACCCCATGACATTCCAAACTTCTTAACCTATACAACTTCTACAAACCAGTAAATACAAAATGAGAGTGTATACATATTAACTGCTACCTAGATTTTCAGGCTAGAAAGTGACAGAGCCCACAAACAAATTAATTCAAGAAATGCTAACAACCTATACAACTAAATAAGCCAGTGTGATGCCAAATAATAAAGCTCAGCTCCAGCTTTCATAAACAGATTCTAGTAGTTTGTATTTAACTATTTATATGATATTATTTGCTTGACACAAAACATTTTTCAAAGAGGGAATTGAATAATAGTTAAATGTGTTATTTTCTTATGGTGCTTAATTTGATCAGGTGAAATTGATGTATTGGAACAGGTTGCCCAGGGAAGTGGTGGAGTCACCGTCCTGGAGGTATTTAAGGAAAGACGTAATACTTAGGTATACGGATTAGTGGGCAATATTTGTGGTAGGTGGATGGTTGGACTAGATGATCTTAGAGGTCATTTCCAACCTTTATGATTCTACAATTCAGTTCTATGAGTATTTATTATCACAACACTCAATTTTTAGGGCTAACGAAAATGAGTTTGTAACAAAATGAGAATCTTTCTTAATCAAAGTAAGATATTTACATAAAACTCCTTGTTTTGCTTGCAAATGCTAACTTTCTAACTGCTATCATTCTAACTTTGCCAACCCTCTTACATTTCTGGCACTCATACCTCCTTTATTCCTGATTTCTTTCTTACCACATATTTGGTATTGGGGCAAAGATTTAAATTCTAAGAGGCCAAAATTCGTTCACTTGAGAACCTACATATATCTTTTTTCAAATGAATTCTGGATCCTGAGAGTTTCCTTGGGGAAATTTTAAGTGTAGTCTGTATTTTAAAAACTTCAGAAACACTGAGCTGTTTTGTACACATTCAAAACAGTAAGCTAGTATTCTAAAGTTATTACACTCTCTTAGAAATACGCAAATTAAACTTTGTTTAGTTTTGTCTTTTATTAAGGAAAAGAGCTGTAAATAACAATTATTTGATATTCAAGTTTGCATTAAAGATAGCAGCATTTAATTTTAGAATGGTTCCTGCCTGCACATTCACTCTTACTTGAACACAGACACACTGAACATCTGTGAAAATCTAAATACAGCTTTAAATAAGCTAAAGGCTAAATATGACGGGAGGTTCAGAATGGGAAACATTAGTCCTGACCAAGCCATGCAGTGAAATGTTGTCTCTTCACAGATCTCCGCTATTCCATTATTCTGCTTTTAAAATGACTCATATATGCTGGTCCGTAATTTATGTACTTTGTTGTTTAAGGCTCACATTCAAATCTCTTTTGACCTGTTTGAGTGAAAAAAGGACCACTGACAGAAAGCTTTTCAAACAATTTTAGGGATGAGCAGGAGAAATTTGAATCCCGTAGAAGAATGACGAGGTCAGAGAAGAGATAGAGGAGGAATATTTGAATAATAAATAAAACCCATCTTTGCTGTCATTCATTAAATATTCATATTCTATGAGAGAAAATTCTGTACTATCTTTTCATTCCGTTTTTTTTCTTCTACTCCTTCAATTTCTTTTGTACCTCCACATGCAAACCAAACTTGATTTCATAAAATTATAGAACCATAGAACCCCTAGTGCTGGAAGGGACCTTTAAAAGTCATCTAGTCCAACTCCTCTGCAGTGAACGGGGACATCCACAGTTGAATCAGGTGCTCAGAGCCTGGTCCAGCCTGGCCTTGAAATTCTCCAGGGACAGGGCTTCCACCACCTCTCTGGGCAACCTGTTCAGTGCCTCACCAGCCTTACTGTAAAAGACTTTTTCACTATACACAATCTAAATCTGCCCTCTTTAAGTTTGAAACCCTTATCCTATCACCACAGACCCTGCTAGAATGTCTATCCCTTCCCTTCATATTACCCCCCTTTTAGATACTGAAAGGCCACTCTCAGTGTGAAAAAACACCTTCCCCAGTAAACACGAAGTCATTATGTCACTCAATTACTGGTGTCATCACAGTGCTTCAGAAGTATCCTGATTATTAGAAGTACTCGAATATCTTACAAAGGCTATCAGTCTGGAAGACAGTGTTTCTTCATGGCTAACATATTTTAAAGGTGTGTCTATTCTGCCTATGTGTTGCCAGCACCTACTTTAGCATCATATTGAGTGATTGAGCCATTCTCAGCAAAGACGTCAAACTTCTCTTTCAGCTGGGAGTCCTACTGCTCAACCAGTCTTTTGCAAGTCATTGTCCCTCTTCTAATTCACTATTTCACTATAATCTTTCTTTTGACCGAGTAAACAGTTTGGGAAATAGTTCACTTAGAGACATCTTAAAAATATGCAACAAAAGCAACTTTTTTTTTTTTCTGGAACAGATCTTTGGGGGTAACAAATTTTCTGATGACACTATAAGCTAAATTAAACTGAAAGTCATAATTAACCATCTTGGTCACGAGGGATACAGAGAAAGCTGAGGTGCTCAATAACTTCTTTGCCTCAGTCTTCATCAGCAAGGGCTCTAGCCACACTACCCAAGCTGCAGAAAGCAAAGGTAAGAACTTGGAGAAGGTAGATCTGTCTGCTGTAAGTGAAGATCAGGTTTGAGATCATATAAAGAACAGAAAAGTGCACAAGTCCATGGGACTCGATGAGATCCATCCATGGGTTCTGAGGGAACTGGCAGATGAAGTTGCCAAGCCACTATTCATCATATTTGAAAGGTCATGGCAGTCTGGTGAAGATCCCACTGATTGTAAAAGGGGAAACATAACCCCCGTTTTTAAGAAGGGAAAAAAGAAGATCCAGGGAAATATAGGCCAGTCAGTCTCACCTCTGTGCCTGGCAACATGGCAACATCATGGAGCAGATCCTCCTGAAGGCCCAACTAAGGCAGATGGAAAATAAAGATGAGGTGATTGGTGGTAACCAACATAGCTTCACCAAGGGCAAGTAATGCCTGACAAATTTGGTGGCCTTTTATGATGGAGTTACAGCATCAGTGGATAAAGGAAGAGCAACTGATGTCATCTACCTGGACTTGTGCAAAGAATTTGACATTGTCCTGCATGACATCCTGGTTGCCGAATTGGAGAAAAATGGATTTGATGGATGGACCACTCTCTGGATAAGGAATTGGCTGGATGGTCACACTCAGAGTTGTGGTTGTCAGCTCAACATCCAAGAGGAGACTGGTGACGAGTGGCGTTCCTCAGGGTTTGGTCCTGGGACCAATTATTCTAACATCTTTGTAGGCGACATGGATGGTGGGATCAAGTGCACTCTCAGCAAGCTTGCAGACAACACCAAGTTGAGTGGTGCAGTTGACATGCTAGAGGGCAGGGATGCCATCCAGTGGGACCTGGACAGGCTTGAGAGGTGGGCCCGTGCCAACCTCATGAAGTTCAACAAGGCCAAATGCAAGGTCCTGCACCTGGGTCGGGACAATCGCAAGCGCAGATACTGGTAGGGTGGAGAATGGCTTGAGAGCAGCCCTGAGGAGAAGGATTTGGGAATGCTGATGGATGGGAGATTCAACATGAGCTGGCAATGTGTGCTTGCAGCACAGAAGGCCAACCATATCCTGGGGTGCATCAAGAGAATTGTGACCAACAGGTCGAGCGAGGTGATTCTGCCCCTCTACTCTGCTCTCATGAGACCCCACCTGGAGTACTGTGTCCAGTTCTGGAGCCCCCAACACAAGGAGGAGATGAAGTCATTGGAGCAGGTCCAGAGGAGGGCCACGAAGATGATCAGAGGGCTGGAGCATCTCCCCTATGAGGATAGGCTGAGTGAGCTGGGATTCTTCAGCCTAGAGAAGAGAAGGCTCTGGTGGCATCTTATAGCAGCCTTCTACTACCTGAAGAAGGCCCACAGGAAAGCTGGGGAGGGACTTTTTAGAAGGGCAGGTAGCTACAGAACAAGGAAAAATGGTTTTAAACCGGAACAGTGTTGATTTAGACTAGATATTAGGAATAAATTGTTTACTGTGAGAGTGGTGAGACACTGGAACATGTTGCCCAGTGAGGTTGTGGATGCCCCCTCCCTGGAAGCCTTCAAGGCCAGACTGGATGGGGCTGTGAGCAACCTGGTCTAGAGGGAGGAGTCCCTGCCTATAGCAGGGGGGTTGGAACTAGGTGATCTTAAAGGTCCCTTCTAGCCTAAACCATTCTATGATTCTATGATCTTCCTCTGAATTTTTGGAATCTCCCAACTACAAACCTAAGAAAGCTAATGTTTATGTAGATGAAACAGATTCAGTAGTTTTTTGACAGTGAATAACCCATTTATGTTACTGTGTGTTTGCATATGTATGTGCATACAACACAAAAAGACTGTCTGTCCATGTTTTTGTGCTTATCACTTCCCATTACTGTCATCAAGAGAACCTGGAACACCACCAGTCTCAGGAACGAATACTGAATAACTGAGAAAGACAAAGGTGACAAAATTGTATGTCTTCCTTTCTAAATGGAGAAATTAATAGTAAGACTTGTTTATTCCTCATTTTTTCCTTTTTGGAAAAATAACACCACATTCAACTAACTGTTTTTCAGACGATGCTCTGAAAGGAGGTGAAAAAGGCATCTAGAAGGCAGGAAGTCTAGAACAGCCCAGAAAGCAATGAAAATGAATTATGGATCAATATAGAAGCACCTTCTTTGCACACTGCGCTGTCTTTTAGAACTGCTGATGGAGGATTATCAGAAAGTGTTGCTGAGATAAATGAAGATGAAAAAGGCAATGGCATGCAGTAACTTTTTCTGCCTGTACTAAAAGCTAACTATGGTTGACAACATGAAAAAAGGGACTTCTAGTTAACACTTGGAACAATATCCAGTAGTCAGAAAAATAAATAATACTAATTAAAAAGAAAAAAGCACAGAAAGTAAGCCCATCTCTTTCTCAATGCATAATTTACTGTAGCCTCTCCATCAAAATTTTGTCTTTTATTGCTACTGTTCAGTTTTGGGTGGATGACAATGCATGTCAATGAGGGTGTGCCCACAGATAGGCCATGTATTCCTCTTTGTGAATCTTTATGTTCAGTTCCAACTCATGGGGCATTACGCTTCTTGAGTTAGCTTTTTATTTTCTTAGCATGTTAGTGTTGATTTTGTTTGCTGTCTTGTTTAGAATTGATTTGCATTTGCTTATTATTGTGTATAGATCTCCTGCATTGTTGATTTTTTATAAATCATTTTTCAGCTAAATTCCCTGATGTATGAATACTTGGGCAATAAATAGAACTAGTAACTTCAAAGCAGAGATTTTAATTGTAAATGAATACATAAAATTGATTATCTCAAGGGGTTATTGATACAGTGCTTTAATGTTGTGCTCCTATTATCTCACCACCTAAGATCTAAATCACTCCCTGGAAGGTCCTATCTCCATTGTAAATAAATGGTGCCTAAGGCAAGTGGTCTGCAAATGTGAGCATTTCAGTTACTTGCCTAACATCAAACAGACCAAATTCAGGCCTCAGAGAGTCTCATAGATCAGAATGACATATTCTTCAGATTAGTGTTATTTTTTATTCACTTTATCATTGAATGCTTACCCTGATGATCCATTCGTCAACTACTACAGTGCTAATTGTGCCAGTTTACAAAGTTATGATGATCTATTTCAGTTCTTGTCCTCATCTGAGGTGAATGAAATTCAGATCAGGAGGTCTGAATGATTATCAAAATTCACTGACAGGAGTAGCTTTGAAAATTAGTCGATTTTTTTTGCACTTGCTGACTGGGATTAATAGAATTAATCTAACCATGTCCTATTAACTCTTGAAATATATATGGGGGTAGATGCAATGTTATCAGATTCAAAAGGAAATGTTTCATCTTGATGTCCTTTACAATTTTTTAAATTCAAGTTAGCTGTGATTTTCCAGAAAAAAATAAAAAAAAAACAGTGTAGATAAACTCTACAAAGGGTTATGTAAATAAATTCTACAATGGGTTTACTACGCACTCATTCCAATATAAAGTCTTGACTCATAACAGTGTACTTGATTTCTTGCACTTCACAAGATAGATAAGAATCCTGGTGATGTTTATCCTTTTAAAACTGATGAAATAAATAAAATACTAGATATACTGGGAACTATAAATGTTTTTGCAGCTCCAATTGCCATTGTAGAACAATGATATCTAAACATGATCACATCTAAAAAAAATCATCAAATTAGGTTATTAATATATTTATTAGAATAGGGTAAGGAACTATATCTGCATCAAATATACCTAGGAAAGTGTGTGAAAAAGAAAGGAGATGTGATCTTTTTAGATAAAAATTCCTCAGAAAAATTCATCAGTAGCAAGTGAAAAAGTATGGTTAAACCTGCCACTATTTATGAAGTTCTTGGTTAGTTTCTAGATTTGAGTTCTAAACCAGATTATACAACATAAATCTAATTTATTACAAAAAGCAATGTTATTGTATTTTGAAATTATGTCGCTGAAGTATCCAGTAAAATCATGGAGGATTCCTCCTAGACAGCAATGACATAGATCTGTCCATATTAAACAAAATAGTGAAAACTCAGAAGATTTATACAAATAGCAGAAGTCACTGCATAAGAAATTTGAGGTTGATAAGTATGAGGACGCTGTCACTCTTTTGGCATTCTGAGTTTGCAATTCATTAACCACAATTACTCATCCTCTGACGAAACCAACTCCAAACTCAAATGTGAAGTTTTCCTGAGTCACACACAGCACAGCTGTTGTCACAAACAGATCAGTCTTACCACATTATAATCACAAAGCTTCAAGAAGCTTTAAAAAGAAGTGTTCACATCAAAAGTTGAAATTTGTTCATCACCATAATCCTTAAGTAGCATTAGATGATTATGGAAAAGAATCTTCAGTACTCTGCAGAGCCTTAATTTTATGTTCTTGATTTTAATAAAACATTTTGCTGCTGCTGTATTTCTTTACTGAAAAAAAACTATGTTTGCCATTTACTTTTTAAGTATTTTTTTCCTCCTATTTTTTCCTTCATTCTGATATTGCTCCAATCAGGAGAGATACATAATAACAGCAAACTTTTTAAATGAAAGAGTTTGAATTCCTATCTTCTTGAAAGTGTCCATTTATCATTGGGAGGTAGGGTTCAGTTTAAAACACCCAAAATTAGAGACCTACTGTAGGAGACTAACCAAGTAGCAGGTACCTATGGATATTGTCAGTGTGTCAACGGTTTACAGGCGTTAGGCCC